>NW_005200210.1:142136-148226 GCF_000372725.1 Emiliania huxleyi CCMP1516 | reverse complement strand
GGGGGGGGGGGCCGGTCGCATCAAGGCGGCAGTCTGGGAATTCTGGTGCGCGTTGGAGAGCCGGGCTTGGTTCCAGGCCCGCTCCCTGCTCTCCCCTCGGCTACATGGCTAGCGCCGTGCTAGCGGGGCAGGCGCGCCTGGTGGTCGCCGAGCGTGGTCATGTCCGCGCAGACGCAGGAGTGCCAGTCCGGGTCTGTGCCGTGGTCGGGGCAGCCCGGCTCGTGCCCGAGGGCCGCGTCGGCGGAGGGCGCCTTGCAGCAGGCGCCGAGCGCGCCGCAGTAGCCGGGGCAGAGGCCTCCCTTGCCGCCGCACGCGTCCCAGCAGTTCTCACCGATGTGGTCGATCGGCTCGTGCTTGGACGTGATGACCTGCACGTTGAAGTAGGCGCCTGCGTCGGTGTGGCCCGCGACGCCGCCGAGGATGGGCAGCTCGTACTGCCCCTCCTCGAGGTCTGTCATCAGGTTGGCACCCATGTAGTCGTTCACGAAGTAGAACGAGTCCTGCGGAGAGGGGCGTGTGTGTGTGTGTGTGTGTGTGTGTGTGTGTGTGTGTGCGAGTGCGAGTGCGTGTGCGTGACAGAGAGAGGGGAGGGGAGGAGAGAGTCGCTGCCTCATCGAAGAGCTCGAGGAGGAAGGCCTTCCCCTCCGCCTATTGGCCGCTCCGTCGCCCGCACCTCACCACACACCAGTCAGGGCGGGGGAGGCCTGTCCGCCCCCTCGCCTCGGTGATGTCGCAGCAGCTCGACCAGTTCGGCTCGAGCGAGTTGGAGACGACGTGCGTCGCGCACTCGTACGTCGGCACCGTGCCCGGCCGGTCGTTGTGCGCCTGCACGCAGCGGAGACCGCGGCTCGACCTCGGCTATACCTCGGCTGGACCCCGCCTCGACCTCGGCTACCATCTCTGCTGGACCGACTTTGCGGGACCTCGGCCACGTCTCGTCCCCGGGACCTCGCCTACATCTCGCCTACATCTCGCCTATATCTCGGCTATATCTCGGCTCTATCTCGGCTCTGAATCAGAGGGAGAGAGCACGCAGTCGCGTGAGGGAGTCTGCAATTTTCGCTGCAAAGGGCAGAGAGAGAGAGAGGGAGAGAGAGAGAGAGAGGGAGGGAGAGAGAGAGAGAGAGAGAGAGAGAGAGAGAGCGGAGAGAGAGAGAGAGAGAGAGAGAGGGAGAGAGAGAGAGAGAGGAGAGAGGGAGAGAGAGAGAGAGAGAGAGAGAGGAGAGGAGCGAGGTTCGCACCTCGGCGACCTCGTCCTCCTTCTCGAGGTTGGAGAGGATGTCCTCCTCCATCTGCGTCGTCATCACGGCCGTGTGCTCCTCGGTCGCGCGGTACACCTTCTGGCGCGTCGCCTCGTCGCCGTGCGTCAGCGCGTATGTCACAAACTCGGGGCTCAGTCCGATGCGCTCGTTCTCCTCGCGGAAGGTCGAGATCTTGACCCAGCTGTCCGGGTAGCGGTACTTGCCCACGCGCGGGAAGTAGTCCGCCTCGACGAGCCCCTTGGCCGACATGACGCACAGGTACTTGCGTAGCTCGTGCGCCTAGTCCAGCCCCACCACTCTGAATTCATTCACGGCCGCGACGCACTCGGGGCCCTTGCGCCGCCGCTGCGCCTCGGCGCCAGCCTTGGCTTCGTCAAAGAGGAGCTTGTCGGTCGCCCCGCCGCCAACCTGCAGGGCCGGGGGGGGAGGCTGTGAGTCCAGGAGCCTGCCTCTGCGTGTGTGTGGGAGGGGTGTGGGAGGGCAGGCGGCGGGAGAGAGTCAGCTGGGGGGCAACCTTGACGGCGTCGATGTTCTGCGGCGGCGGCGGCGGCGGCGGGAAGAGCGGGATGCTGACGGTCAGGGTGGGCGCCGGCGCGTCGGCGTCGATCTCGAACTCGCCTCCCGAGAGGGCGAGCACGTAGGAGCCGGCCGTCGAGTTGGCGGGCAGCACCGCGGTGCCGAGCCAGTCCGCCTCGTCGCCGGTGAGGTCAGAGTCGAAGACGGAGAAGAAGTACTCGGAGTGCTCGTGGTGGCCGTGGACGTGGCAGCACATGTCCCAGAGCGGCGTCTCGTTGTTGTCGTGCTTGCCGGTCTGCGCGGTGGGGGGGGCGTGGCGAGGCGTTCAAGGCGGAGGCCGCGTGTCGCAAGCGGCAAGGCGAGCGGCGAGGCGTGTGTGGCGGGCCTTGCATACGAGGCGACCACCGAGTTCGACCTTCACCCAGCTTTCCGGCGCGGGCTTGCGCGGCCAGGAATCGACCCGGCCGGGCAAGTTGGCCGCGGACCGGATGCACACCTGCATCTCGCAGGCGCCCGTCTCCTCGGCTGCCGCACACGGCGCGGAGAGAAGGTAACCGCCTTGCTTTGCTCTTTCCCTTTGCTTCTCGAGGTTCGCGCCGGCGTTCAGCCGGTCGTAGGCGTCGGAAAGGACCAAGGTGGCGACCGACAGCATTGCGGCGAGGACCCAGGGAGCGCGGCTCGAGCCGCCTCTATTGATTAGGAATGAAGAAATGGTTCACTGCCTCCTTCTCTCTTCGCAGTGGAGGCAAATTTCTTCTGTACTTTTTCCGGGGTATGGTATGGTGCCCTCGGCGCCAAAAGGGTGGGGGGGGTATGGTCCTGACCGCCCAAGGCTAGCCGGTGGGGGGGGTATGGTACTTTAGCCGCGCGGACGGCCAGCGCGGCGCCTGCGGGTGCGGGTGCGGCGACCGGCGCGGGTGCCGCGCCCGCCGCTCGCCAGGCGATAGCCGACTTTGCCGCCGCGCTCTACTTCTAGACTAGCTAGCAGGGGCACTCGGCAGCGTGCACCTCGATCCTGTACCGTGTTTGTTATGACCCCCCCCAATGAACACACCAGTGAGGGTGGGCGAGACGATCGAGGGGTCCCGTACCATGCGGAACCGACCCTATCCAGTGCTCAAGTGCTCAAGCAGGGGCACTAACTCCAAACAAAACAAAAAAATCTCTCTCTCTAACTCCCGTTTGGGGCAAATGTAGATTTCCTGCCCAGCGTAAGGATATTTCTTTCATTTCTTTCGTCTTTATTTCGTGCCCCGCCACGGCAAATTTGCGAGAAATTTCTTCGCCCCGTCACTCCATGCTCAAGTTTCGCCCCTTTCCGTGTAAGGAAACAAGGTGTCCCCCATGTTGGACCAGGCACCGTGCGGGCCTGCCGTGCCTTGCTTGAGCCGGCAGGCCCGCGCGGCAGTGATGGTGCGCCTCCGCGGAGAGGCTGACGCTGGTCATCGGTCAGCAGTCAGCGGTCATCGGTCACCGGTCAAGCAGGTCATCGGGCGTCAGTGTCATTCAGGCGTCAGTGTCATTCGCGTCAACACAGGTATGGTAAATTTCCGGAAATTTCTCCTTCCGAACAAGGCTGTCATATTTCTCAAAATATTTCGGGAAATCTACATTTGCCCCAAAACTCCCGTGACGAAAAACGACCAACGCACCGGGCGCCTGCCCGAGAACTTGAGTTCGAATACGTAGGAGGCATCAGAGCAAAATTGAGCCCGCTCAGGTGTGAAAAATAATATAAGGGTCACTCGACCATCGAGGTGCCACCGGCCGACCTCAGCAGTTTAGATGTTCGTGGACCGGTAGCGTCGAACCGGCGGCCCATACCCGTAGCACATTACCGAGGGTTGGTAAAAAAGAAAGGGTTGCCAGGTGAGAGCGAATGGCGCGGTTCACGCCTCGCACAACAGAGTCACGCAGTCAGAGAGAGAGATGCGCTCTGCATGGTGGGACATAAAAGAGAGCGAGTACTTGGGCGAGTAGGCGCTGTGCGGTCAACGCTGCCGCGCGCGACTTTGCGCGCGAGGCGGCGCAGCTTGAGAACGGCGGTGGGCGAGAAGCCGCCGCCGAACGTCTCGTGGAGCAGCAGGTTGAAGTTGTTGCGCTTGACAAAGATCGCGTCGTGGTAGAAACCGCGATGCGCCTTGACGTAGCCGTGGCCGGTCTTGTGGGAGAAGGGTTGGCTGGGCTGCCCGCGCGCCTTGCAGCCCATGTTTAGGCGGCGGGCCTTCTCTTCGGTGTTGCCGAAGGCGTAGGAGTGGCCAACGGAGGCGGGCGTGCCGCCACTCGAGGCGTTGCCAACGCCCGGCGAGGAGGTAGGTCTTGAGGAGGGGCGTCCAGAGCTTGATTTCATTCACTTCATCGCACCCCCCCGGTCCCGCATGGGGTTCTGCGAGGTCGACCTTGTACCCCTCGTTGTACTGCCGGGTGAGCTCTGGTTTCTCCTTGTCGCCGTGCACGACCGGCGCGTTGGCCGGGGCGCGCATCGCGTCCGCCCAGGCGGCGAGGACGCCGTCGTGGGGCCGCCGGTGGTGGGCCTTGTTGTAAAGGTAGTCGCCGAAGAAATCGACTGGCATGCCCCGCTCGAGCGCGACCCGAAGGGTGGGAAGCGCCACGGAGAGCCAAAGGCCGAGCTTCCGCTGGAGCTCGTCCTGGAGGGTGTCGGAGGAGAGGGCGGTGGCGTACGTGCCGTCGACACGGACATCGAGGGCCTTGCCGGCGAAAGGCGTTGAGGCGGAGACGAAGCGCGCGGCTTCGCGGTTGTTGACGGCGCTGTCTCCGAGGGACGGGTTGTTCTTGACGTGCACATCCCGCGCCTTGACGAGCTCCTGGTGCGCGTTCCAGTCCTTGTGATTCTTGATGGCAGCGAGCGCCCGCGGCCGCGGGTACGTGGATTTGCAAGTGCCATTGGAGCAGGCGGACATCGCTTCCAGGGAGGGGGGCGTGCTTCTGCTCACACCACATGCTAGGGGGGGGGTCCGACCCCCCCCAGAGGCTTCACCACATGCTGGGGGGGGGTCCCGCCCCCCCCCAGCACCTTCACCACATGCTAGGGGGGGGTCGTGGCCGAGGACCCCCCCAGAGACTCGTGGTCAGACCCTCCGGGCCCTTGATTTTACGCCTCATTTCGCAGCATTTTCGAGGGGGAAATCATCTTTTGGAGCTACATGAGCCTTGAGACTGGTCAGATTCTCCAAGATATTGGACTTTCAGCCACGATTTCACAATTTTGGGGGCAAAATCGGCTCTCTGGCGGCTATTCCTAGCCCACGAACTGCTGGGGGGTGCCCACCACATGCTGGGGGGGGTCCGACCCCCCCCAGACGCTTCACCACATGCTAGGGGGGGGGTCCCGACCCCCCCAGCAGCGCCTTCACCACATGCTAGGGGGGGGGTGGAGCGTGAGCAGAAGCACGCCCCCCTCCCTGGAAGCGATGTCCGCCTGCTCTTGAGAATCGCGTCGGTAGCTGGAAGGGACTCGGGCTGGGGGAGCGGGACGCTCTTGGGGTAGAACTCAGTCAGGTAGCCGCCGCGGACGGTGTGGTACTTGTTTTTGTCGCGGGCGGTGCGCTTCTCGCACACCTCCTTCCAGTCCGAGAGGGCGGACTCGTAGGTGGCGATAGCTGCGGCGATGGCGCATGGCGGGGTACTTGGACGCACCTCCCTCGTCGAGGGCGAAGTCGGGGTTGTGGGCGACGAGGGTGCGCCAGTTCTTGAGGAGCGACATGGAGAAGTCGCTGTCGGCTCGCGTGAAGGCGGTGTCGATGTTGCACCCGCCCATCTCGGTCGGCAGCTGCGCCTGGAGCCACGCGAGGTCGCGGAGCGCGCCTGGGGCGAGGCGTCGGCGCGAGCAATGCCCTCAAATTGTTTTGTGTTTGCCATGGGCGCCGAGAGAACATTCCCTCGAGAGGACAAAGAAAGCCGTCGCACCCCCTCCTTGCGCAGTGTCCCCCGCTATGTGTCGCCGATTGGGGCACGCTATCCTGTGCAGTCAGGGCAAGCGGGGGCGGGGGGCAGTCCCATCTCTCCTGTGTACGGGTGGGTTCTGTCTCCAGTCTCGGAGGGGGGCAAGAAGCTAAGAAAATTTGATATTTACTTCTAGACTAGCACCGTGGAAGGCGGCGGCCATCCGCGCGTATCTAAGTGTGCGTGTCCTAAGTGTCGGTGTCTGCAGCCTCCTCCTGGAGCCTAGCAGGAAGGCGGCCGGCGGTGGGGCGAGGGGGAGGCGGGGGGGGGGGGGGGGTATTGTCCCCGCTCCGCCGAAAAGGCTTGGTCCTTTTCACCCAGGCCGGGGGGGGGGGGGGGGGGGGGGTTT
>NW_005200210.1:97869-142036 GCF_000372725.1 Emiliania huxleyi CCMP1516 | reverse complement strand
CCCTCGCCCGGCGCGGCGCGTCCGAGCTTGATCGAGGATGTCGGCGTCGAATACGCGAGCAGCAGGAGCAGACAAGCTCGGAGCGAGGACATTGACCCCGACTTCCCGGGTTCCGGACTTTTTGCGGGGTGTGGGTATGGTCTCGAGGTGGGTAGGTAGGTAGAAAGGTGAAGAACAGCCAGGCTCGAGGTGGGTTCAAGTGACCATACCCACACCCCGCAAAAAGTCCGGAACCCGGGAAGTCGGGGTCAATGTCCTCGCTCCGAGCTTGTCTGCTCCTGCTGCTCGCGTATTCGACGCCGACATCCTCGATCAAGCTCGGACGCGCCGCGCCGGGCGAGGGACTGTCGCGGAGGGGCCTGCTCGCCCGCTCCGCCGCCTTGGCCGCGCTGCCGGCGCCGCTGTCTGCGCTCGCAGCTGGCGTCGCCTCAGATGGCACCACTGTGCGCGGAGTGAACGAGGGCATGCCGACGGGCGAAAAGGACGTGGCCAAGTTCCTCCAGCAGCAGGGCTTTCCGCCACTGCCAAAGGTCAACGGCCTGTCCCCTCTTGTGCAGTACATTGGCGCGGCGCCGCCGGCCAACATTGACGGCTCCAAGCAAAAGGAGCGCGCGTTTGACAGCACGCTGCTGGTCAAGTTCCTGTACCCGTCGGGCTGGCTCGTTGAGACGCCCACCCTCACCGAGAACGGCGAGGCGGGCAAGATCGCTGCGAACAACTATCTCAAAGGCGAGCCGCCGCCACCGCCACCGCTCCACCCCGCTGGCGGCGGCGGCGGCTCACCATGCGCTCGCGCGCTCGCCCAGGCGACTTTGCAGACTTTGTCGCCGCCAAGCTCCCGCCCGGCAAGACGCTCGAGTCGATTGACAAGGCGCCCGCACCGCAGTGCTCCCGCTCCCTCTCTTGCCCTCGCTCCTGGTTCCTCGACCCTCCTCCTCCGCTGTGCTCCTCCCTCCCTCCCGCATCCGCCTCTGCCTCCTCGCCCGACCGGCCCCGGCGGCTTCCCCTGCGCAGGCCTTCCTGACCACCTTCCTCGTCTCCCAAATGACTGGCGATGTCTACGAGGATGTCAAGGCGCCGCCGCCGCCGCCCCCGCCGCCCTCCTCCGCTGCCCTCCTCCGCCGGCCTCCTCCTTCGCCCGCCCCGCCCTTGCACACGCCCGCGCCCCGCGCCCCGGCGCAGGTTGGCAAGGTCAAGAGGCTGACCGCGGCCGACGGCATGGACGTTGCCTACATCGACTTTGGTGCGCACGCAAACACTTTCGCCCATCCCTCGCCCATCCCTCGCCTGCCCCTCCGCCGCACCTCGCCGCACCCGCCTACCGCCACCCTCCTCCCCTCGTGAGACCCGCACTCGTCGCCGCACCCGTCGCCGCGCCCGCCCCGCGCAGGCTACACGCTGCTGACGCGCGCCGGCTTCACCGTCGACCGGAAGGGGACCGCTTGCGTGCACGTCGTCGGCGGCGCCATCGTCGGCCTCGTGACGGGCACGACGGGGCAGCGCTTCAAGTCCCTCGAGGCGGACCTGCGCGCGTGCACCGAGTCCTTCCGCGCGTACGCCGTCAAGAAGCCCGACTTCGCCTTCCTCAACGGCGCCGCCTGAGTGCCTCGATAGCAGCGAGGCGACACCGCTCAGCGCCCGCTGCGCGCGCCGTCCGCCGACCACGGACCAGTGCAGTCTGCAGTGCAGCCGCCGAAAAGCTATCCGGGGGGGCCGCCCCTCCGTCTCTCTGTCGCGCTCTCGTCTTTTTTTACGACCAGACCTCGCATGCGAAAAGGGCTCGTTTTTACCACTAGTAGACCAACTCCGAACTCGGACTCGTCGTGCCTAGAGCCGTAGTGCACCCTAGAGACGCCTATAGAGGCTAGAGCGCCTCCCGCCTACGCTGCCTTGGCCGCCACCTAGCACCTCTCACTTGGCCACCTAGCAACCCCTACTGTCTCGGTCGATCGCGCGTGTGTCACTCCTGGACACTGACCCCCCACGCCCGCCCTACGCTGCCTGTGACCGTCTCTCCCTGAGCTCGAGCCGGCAACCGCGGCTCTCGACTGTGGGGGCGCGTCAGACGATGATGGTGCGAGTCTCTCCCGAGTCTGGGACGAGTTTGAGGAACTCGGTGTCGCCGACGCCCTTGCTCTTTCGCAGCTCGAACCACTGCTTCGCCTCGGCCTTGGCGAGCACGAGGAGCAACTTGCCCGCCCTGCAGTGCGGGAGGAGGGGTGGCTGCACCCGCCGCCCGAGGAGGAGGAGGAGGAGGAGGGTCCTACTCGCGGACGGGCGGGGCGCGGGCGCGGGTGCTCTCTTCCCTGAGCCTTGTCGAGCCTCTCCCTCCAGGCTTTGGCTCCTCGCGCCCGGCTTCGGCGGCCAGCGGGGCGGGCAGGGCGGGTTCGGGTCCTCGGGACAGGGAGGAGGCGCGGCACCCCGCGCGAGAGGCTCACACTCGGAGAGACGCGCCTCCCCGCCCCTCGCCCCTCCTCCCCGCCCCTCCTCCCCGCCCCTCGCCCCTCCTCCCCGCCCCTCGCCCCTCCTCCTCCCCGCCCCTCCGCAACGCGTCTCCCCCCCCCTCCCGGGCCGTCGCTGCCTCGTCTTGAGCGCGCAGCGAGCTGGCTCCACCTCCTCGTGCAGCAGCGGCACCTGCGCGCAGGGCACATAACGCACCCGTTGCGACAGACATACCACCCTCGCCCATCGTTTTGCCAAACACGGCCATGTGGTCGGAGGGGGTGGAGGTGGTGGAGCCCTCTCCCGCCCGTGAAGCGGTGCAGCGCCGCGGGCGGAGGGCACGCACGTGCAGCCGCAGCAGCCGGCCCGCCGTCGTCACGCGCAGGTCGAATGAGCGGTGCCGCACGTCGCATCGGATCGCGCCTGCGCGGCGGTGGCGGCAGCGAGGGGTGAGAGGTGAGAGGCTGCGGGCAGGCAGCGGGGGCGAGAGGGAAGAGGCGGCGCCTGCGGGCAGCGATCCGGCGCCGGCGAGCGGGATGTGGAGCTTGACGAGCGCATCGGTGTCCTCGAAGGAGAAGGAAGAGATGGTCGCCTCGGGCGCGCCCGCGGCCACCCGCTCCACACACGTGCGCTGTGGCTGCGGCACTGGCGGCCGCTCCGGGTCGCCGGCCTTGCCCACCGAGTAGTAGTAGGAGTGCTCTCCCATCCTGGCCTGGCTCGACGCAATCGCCGAGCCCTCCTTGGCAGTCACCCGTGCGGGCCCGCTCGACGCCGCCGCCGGCGCCGCCGCCGTGACTGCGGGCGGCGCCGGCGCCGCCGCCTGAGGCGCAGCGTCGGCTGTCGGTGGGCCCTCGACCGAGACGAAGAGGTCTGCCCCGTTCGATAGACCGCACGGAAGCAGCGCGCCGCACGCGATCGCGGCGCCGCGCGAGTCTCGCAGGTGGAGGCCTCCCGGCGCGAGCGGCGAGCCTGTCTGCTTGGAGTAGGCGTGCGCAAAGCGCTCGAGGACGGCGGCGGCGCCAAGAGCCTCTCCGCCGACGGTACATTTCATCGTGAACTCGGGTGAGCTCTCCTCGTAGTGGAGGTAGAGGGTCGTATCGGCGGTCAACGTCATGCGTTCGCTCACCTGGCCGAAGAGCCTGCGCGTGGTTGTCTGGCCTGACCAACAGGGTTCCGGCTCCTACCCGGATAGGGGGTCTGGCGACTGACTCGCGCCAAAACGCCCTACCTACCTACCTATTGCGGGCGCCAACCGCCAGGCTCCGTGCCCCACCTACCTACCTGTTCCCAGGCCGCGCTGCGAACGAAGCGAAAAATCCCCGTTGAGCCCTCTGTGAATAGGCTCCCAGCGCCCGCCGCACCCGTCTCGGCTGGCGTCCCAACCGCAGGCGACTCGTCTGGCATGGCCCCGTTCGCGGCTAAACGCGCCGTCTCCCGCCCGCGCGAGTGGAAGCGGTTTTCCCACTCCTCTCTTCGGGTTTTTATTTACCCCTCCGCCCCCCCGCAGACTGCCGTTGGCCGCAGACTCGTTGATGGCTTTGCTGTTCGCGAGCAGTGTCTCCACCGTGCGCCAGACGTTCATCTCGCATGCGAGTGCGAGAACCTGTTACACGCACTGTGGTGTGAACGGACGCGGTCGAGGTCTAGATCCTTGTTCGCGTCTCGGTTGTATCTCGCGCACCTCCTCGTACGTCCCGCGCGGCCGCCGCTGCATCGCGTCGTGGACCGCGGGCATCACCAGGTTGAGGAGACTGGAGTCGCTCAGCTGCTTCTCCAGCTGCTCGTTCAGCACGTGGGGGGCCCGACCGCCTGTGCAGTGCGAATGTAACTGTTCGAGTACTGGCGACTTGTGTCCTCGCGCAGACTGAGGACGGTAGGGAGGGGGGGAGGGGGTGCGCCGAGCGGAAGGAGTTTGCACATTCCCAGTCTAGGCTCCGGCACCCATCACGTGCTGCACCGCCGTGGCGACAATGTCGTTCCTCGAGTTCCCAACCACTATCAGCACTGGCGGGGTCCGATCCGACAGAGCCCACTCGACCGAGCCGATGACCGAGTCCGCCGCCGAGCACGTGTAGCCCGCCACGCGAACGGAGAGGAGGGCGCGCGGGTCCGCACCAAAGATGTGGTCCATCGGCGCAAAGGAGCGCGAGCACGAGATGACCAACGCCTGCTCACCGGCGGAGGGTGTGAAGAGGGCGTCATCACAGCATAACGTGCGCGGGGACGGCTGGCGCCTTTGGCCGCGTCGGCCGCAGCGGGCCACCGGCCAGTCCCAGCCGCTCCTCTTCGATTTGCTGCAGGTAGCCGCACTCCTTGAGCGTCACCATCGACATCTCCTGCTCGATGGCGCCGAACTGGCTCTGCTGGACGCTCAAGGAATCCTGCGCTTGGAGCCATTTGACGTACTTGCGGTTCCCCTGCGGCAGCTCACGAGAGGTGAGCCTCGGGAGATCTCGTGTGTCAGTCACGGGAGGTCTCGGGCAAGCTCCTGCAGCAGCTCGTAGAGGATCAGGTCGTGCTCGGTTTGGAACTTGTGGCCCGTCTCAGGGTCGGTGTAGCGCGAGTCGCCCATCTGCCGTGGCATAAGCGCCGGGTATCAAGCGTGTGCGCGCTACTGCTAGCGCCCGAACTCCGATCTCACCTCGTCGTAGTGGTCCTTGGGATTGTGGTAGAGCGGCGAGATGTTCTTGCCCGAGGCGAGCGACGCGCTCGAGGCGGAGCGACGCATCGTATCAGATGCGGCCGGTCGACGGTGCTCGGCGTTTGCAAAAACTACGACAAACGGGAATCCTTTCGTCGTTGAAGAGAACGACGCGACCGAGGAGGGAAGTGACAAGGGAGAGAACGACGAGGAGTGGGACGACCGCGAGGTGGCATGAAGGTTGCAGCGAGAATCGGAGAGAGACTGCGAAGAGAGATAGGAAGAGGCGGACGCCCAAGGGTGGGCGACGGCTAGCGCACCACACCCCTCTCCTTAAAATCCCTGTGTGGTGGCGGCGTGCCGTCCTCCCATCCCTCCCTTGGGTTGTCTGTTTTCTTTCTTTCTTTTCGTTGAAGACGTTCTTTTTTAACGTACATTTGGGAAGTCGGAAAAGACAAAAGAGATTCCTCGGCCGAAGAACTCACCGGATTTGCTGAAGTTTTTTCGTTGTCATAAACATACAAAACCAAACTATCTCTCTCTCTAAACATAATAATGTGTTGTGAAGATGATTTTTCTGATGGTCGTGCTAGTGTCTGGTGTCTACTAGCTCCGAGTAGAGCTAGAGGGGGCGTTCCGCTGCTAGGGGAAACCCGGAGCGCAGAGCCAACCCTCGGAGACCCGTGTTTATTTTACGGCCCTTTCCCTGCGAACGCGCACCCCCCCCTAGGGGTCAGGGCTCTCTAGCCCGTAGCCCGATGCCGATCATCCGGCCCGCTGGGTGCGCTTCTTAGCTCCCCGGCCCTGGATGTGAGGTTGATGACTGCACTCCAAGTGCTCCAAGTGCTGATGATTTTCTGGCCATCCGCACCGGCATCAGCCTGACAAACTGCTGCTCGACGAGACGTTCGGCGGCGGCTTCTCGCCCACCGCCGTTCTCAAGCTGCGCCGCCTCGCGCGCAGAGTCGCGCGCGGCAGCGTCGACCGCACGGCCTACTCGCCCAAGTACTCGCTCTCTTTTATGTCCCACCATGCAGAGCGCATCTCTCTCTCTGACTCTGTTGTGCGAGGCGTGAACCGCGCCATTCGCTCTCACCTGGCAACCCTGTCTGCACGTCTCGCGCGCGCGTGAACAGGGCTCCAGGCCCCAAATGACGTGTGAGTGTTAGAGTTGTTTGGTATTGCTAAAAATCTCTCTCTCAGCCTGACCCTGACGAGGCTGGGCCTCCCGCGTGCCGCGACGAGGTCGAGGAGAGGAATTTTTTGTCGCGTACAATTCTGGCAAACTTTCTCCACTTTTCGTTCCACCATTCGATTCCTCGAGTGTTCGCGATTCATGCCTTTAAGCTTTACTGTCTGCATCCATGGCAGCGGCGAGCGGGCAGTCCCCTCACGCCCCACAGCAGTGTGCAAACTTTACCGGTATGAGACCGGTATTTGGCGATATTTTGATTAACTTTGGAGTGGTATGGTATAGTGGTATGCGAAAGTGGTATGCGGGGTTTTCATTAGTTGTAGCGGCTGTCGGTGTGGTCCCGGGGGCGAAACCATGCAAAAGTGCGGGTATTACCCGGGTATACCCGGGTTTTTCCAGGTATACCCGCAAAATACCCGGTATTTTGCCGATTTTGCCGATTTTGCCACCAAGAAGGCACTCCGACTCGCTTTGATTTCCGTGAGGCAACTGGTATCCCGTACCACTTTTTGATTAGTGCAGGCCTTGGGTTTGATTAGCCAAAAACTCCCATACCGGTAAAGTTTGCACACTGCCCCACAGTCGGTGTCGCCAGTCCACCACTCCACCCAGTCGGCCGCACACGTTAACTTTAACGCACCTCCAGCAGGACTCCTTCACTTTACCTTCCATATTTTCTACTCAACAACAATGGGCACCGACGCTACCCCACGACGATAAACCCGACTCACAGTGGGAGCTACGATGTGTGCGCGGCGCTTCCGACGGCCTCAAGAGCGACGAACCCGCCGCGATGTGTCGCAGAGAGAGAGGAATTCCGCTTCCTTAAGCTACCATCCCTTGGCCTCGCTCTGCACAGCGCATGCATGTGCGCAAGTTTTGACTCGCGGCGCCAGTGGCCCGGCTGCCTGCGCCAAACGCGGGATGAAGACCGCGCGCGCCTTCGTCAGATGCGGGGATGGGTGACCGGGGGAGCAAACCAGCGCGCATATGCGGTGGCGCAAGCGGCGCGCCTAGGACTGCTGCTGCTGCCGCTTCGCGTACCACTCTGGCACCAGTCGGTGCTTGATGCCGGGCGCGTGCTCGAAGAGCTCCTGCGGCTTGAAGTCGAAGAGCGGCGGCGGCGGCCGATTGCTCGGCGGTATGCACAGGTCGGGCGCGCGCAGCTCGTCGAAGAAGGGCATCGCGCAGCCGTCGAGGGGCTTGGCACGCGTGTCGGGGGCGTACCGGAGGAACGAGCTGACGAGCTCGATGGCGTCCGGCGGCGTGCGCGGTCGGAAGACCTGCTCGCGCGCGGCCGGCGTGGTGAGGCGGGAGACTGGCGCGCGGTCGGCGGCCGAGGGGGGAGGAGGGCGGCGCGCCTTTGCCCACGGGTGCGGCTTGACCTGCGGGAACTTGTACTCCGTGTAGTTTTGGTTCATCGACTGGATCTCGTCGAGCGTCGGCGTGCCCAGCACCTTGATGATCTCGACCAGCTGGTCGACGCCAGACTCGCCCGGAAAGAGGGGCACGCCCAAGAGCAGCTCGGCGAGCACGCAGCCCGCGGACCAGACGTCGATGCAGCAGCTGTAGTCGGTGGCGCCAAAGATGAGCTCCGGCGCGCGGTAGTAGCGCGAGCAGATGTACGACACGTTTGGCTCCCCCTTGACCAGGATCTTTGCGCTCCCAAAGTCGCACAGCTTGAGCACGTGGCTCGTCGGGTCGACGAGCAGGTTCTGCGGCTTGATGTCGCGGTGGCAGACGCCGAGGGAGTGGATGTAGGCGAGCGAGCGGCAAAGCTGGTACACGTACAGCTTCAGGTGCAGCAGCGGGAAGACCTTCTTGGCCTTTGCGTAGTGGCGCGAGAGTCCGTACACAGTCTCGGGCACAAAGTCCATCACAAGGTTGAGGTACGTGTCATCTGCCTGCAGCGCGGGGCGCGGGCGAAGCTCGGGGTCGACGCGCCGGCGAGGGGGGGGGGGAGGGGTCGGTGTGGCCAGTGCGGCGTGCGCCTTCTCCCCCTCGGTGTAGAAGAAGTGGTGGAGCGTCGTCACGTTGACGTGGTTGTCGAGCATCTTCATGATCTGGAGCTCGCGGTTCTTGAAGCGCTTGTCCTGGAGCACCTTCTTGATGGCCACCTCCTGCGCCGGCGTGGCGGCCGCGTTTTTCAGAGGCCGCCGCGGCGCCGCAGCTGCGTTGGCCCGCGCGCAAGGAGAGGGCACGCCGCAAGCGGGCGCGGAGGCGGAGGGGGGGGGGGGGGGGACGCGGTTTCCTTGTCATTCTGCTTGACGTGCGCCCGGTAGACGACGCCAAAGGAGCCGTTGCCGATGACACGCTCATTGACAAAGACCCAGCGCGACGGAGGGTCCGCTCCGCCGTTACTACTGCTCGCCCCGCCGCGCGCATCGCTGCCTGCGGGAGAAGGCGCTGCAATCAGCGCCTTGCCCTCCAGGGTAACCAGCGCCGCGAGCTGTCGCCCGGGCAGGGTGGCGCGTGCGAGCGAGGGGGGAGGGGCGTGGCGCGCGCGAGCTGCGGCGTGGCGGCGCACCGGAGATGGTCATCGATTTGAGGTCTGCTTCTGTCGACGACGATGCCTTTGCCATCGCCGGCTGACCTGCGCGCGAGCGGCGGGAACTGAGCACGCCGTGGCTGGCTGCCCCGACGGTGCATGCTGGTGAGCGGCGGTCGTCGTGGGTCCGTGTGCGCGCCCAGCCGCCCTGCGCTGCGGCTCTGCGCTGCGGCGGTGCTGTGCCGCAACGCCGCACAGCGTGCACCGCGCGCGCGATCGCCGGCTGCAGACTGACAGGGCGCTTCAAGGAAGCGGACGGCGGCGCGCTAGGCGGAGTGTGCCCGCCCCGGCGCGCTGCGGAAGCTAGGCCCCCGCCTGGGTGGCAGCTTTCCTGCTCGCTGGACCGCCTTTTGGCTGCGGCGGCTAGAAAAGAATTCTTCCGCGCTCCAAGTGCTCCAAGTGCTCCATCCAAGTGCTCGGCACTCAGGCAATGGGGTCTAGATTCGGAGCGCTCGCCGAAGGGGAGTACGACAAAATAGCGCCCGTGATTGCCTGCACGCTGCCCGCACTCACGGACCCCATACCCGAAAGAAAGAGAGGGGAGCTCGCGGGCGGTTACTGGACCGTGTTCAACGACGTTGAACATTGTTCAACGTCGTTGAACACTACTTAGGAATGGCCGTAGCTCCTCTCCACGAGCGATTGAGAAGACGTACCACGTGTCGATTCTGTATAGAATTGCAAGGCGCACACGCTGGTGCAGGCGGGGAGTCGTCGATCCGACTCGTTCCGCCGTGAAGTCGCCGTGAAGGATTGGCAAACAGGGCATTTTGCCCAAGATTTGCCCTCCCGCGCGATCTTCTCGCGTCGGCAAGCGCGCGGGCCAGGATGGGCGAGCCGGTCCCGCCACGCTGGACGGGCCAGCGGCTGGCACGCGCCGGCCACTCCGGCGGCGCGGCGGCCTCATCGCGCTCGTCGTCTGCGAGGCCACCGCTCGGCGTCGCCGCGTCCGACGGCGATGGCGCTTGGCTGTGAGGTGGGATGGCGGCATGGTGCGCGCGGACGTGGGGGTGCTGCGGGATGCGCGTGCCAGCAAGCATAGTTTCACCTCCCCAACCCCGCAGGCGCGCCGACGTGCTGCCCGAGCGCGTTTGGAGGCAGCAGCAGCTCCTCGCGAGGCGCCTTCGGAGGGGTGCCACACCCCTTTCCCAGCCGCGCGCGAGTTGAGCTCCGATTTGCGCTCTTTTTCGCACACGCCCGACGCTAATAGGTGAGGATCGACCAGCCTCCGCTAGCAGGGCTTCGTCGGGCGCGTCTTCGTCGAGCGGTGGTGCATCTCCCATGCTCCCACCCGCGCCCTCCTGGCAGCCCGCCCGCGGCCGACACCGACGCCCTCACGGGCTCACCCTAGTCGTAGGTGCGGGTTTTTTGCGTGCCCCCCGTCGATACGGGGCGCTGGGCGATGGCTGGGCTTGTCGCCGGGCGAGCTGGCCCCTCAGTCGGCCGCGGAGCGGAGATGCGAAATCGAGGCGGCGCGGCCCCTGCGCGCAGCCTATCCGGCCGGCGCGCGCATGGTTCCGTAGCCCGTCTAGTGCCTCACTGACCGACTCCAGCGCTACGGTCTACGTGGTCGGTGTGGTACTGGGGCTGGGCAGCCTTGGGGCCGGCGGAGACCGCCGTCTAGCGGTCGCACTAGTCGGATATCGTTGTTCAACCTGTTTGTTCAACGGTTGTTCAACCATACTTTGAGCCTTAATTATTAATTCGGGTTTGGGTCTCTGAGGTCGATACTAGCGTCTATAACTTGCCACAAGCATGCTTTACAAAAGTCCAGCGGAGCTGGACTCGCAGAACGGCCGTCCGCGCGCGCTGTGAACAGCGCCGTGGTTGAACACTGTTCAACGTCGTTGAACACGTGACGGTCCAGTAACCGCGGGAGAGGTGACGAGTGAACTACAGGTAGTGGGGAAGGCAGCCTCGATTGCCATACAGACATGGGTGCGAAACAACGACAAGACCAAGGCACGGGCAGAGGAACGAGAGAAGAATATAGGGTGGATAAAGCGCATGTTCACGGCATGGAGGGTGAGCCACACCGAACGTACCGAGCGAAGAGCCGAGCGGAAGGAAACCGGGGTCGACGACTCCGAGGAGGACGAACCCGGGGAAATCCAGTTGTCACGATGCAGCCGAAGGTGACCCCAGAGCGCCGGATCATCAGTGAAGGCACAAGTGTTCGAAGAGAGAGTGGACCTGAGCAACGATATGACTTGGCGGCAAATGATCGCAGTGGGCGTCAGAAGACTCGTCCTTGCTCGAGGAGAGCTCGATAGACTCGAGGGGCCAGGATATGCAGCGAGGAGGACGCAGCTGCGCCGAAAGGCGCAAGAAGCAGCGAGAACAAGGCGGCGGCGGCGTCGCAGAACGAGACAGAGGAGAGCGACGCGACAGAAGAAGAAGCGACAAGGGAAAGAACGACGAGAGTGGGACGTACAGCAAAATCGCGCTCTACATCGCTCTACATCGGACTCACATCGTCCCGCGCCGGATGTAGAGCTCTACAGCTCTACAGCGCTCCAGAGTGCTCTACATCTCTACAGCTCTACAGCGCTCTACACTCTACATCCTCTACACCCTCCCTCAGGCGCCCGCGCGCGTTGCATAGCGCGCGCGCGTTCGAGCGAGCGAGCACACACACACACACACACACACACACACACACACACACACACACACACACACACACACACACACACACACACACGCACACACACACACACACACACACGCACACACACACACACACACTCCTACCTCCCCAGAAATCCCGAGGAGGCGAGGAGGCGCACAGCGCCTAGATATGTCTTGTGTTGCTGTGTGCTGCACGCCCTGCGAGCGGGGCGGGGTGCGCACTGTCCCTCTGTGTTCGTGCGTCGCCCATCTCTCCTGGAGATGTCTGCTCTATTTATTTATTTATGGGCACGGGACTGGCGCGCACTAGAAAAGAATTCTTCGACCCCACCTGAATGAAGCCCTGATACACGAGGCCGGGCCCCCGGGAGGCAGGGGCGGGCGCGTCGGGGGGGACGCCAAATCGACCAAATCGAAGAGGGGTGCCGCGGTTTTGTTCTGCTACTTTTTATGATATCTAGATATCTCGCGAATACTTGATTTTTCACGCCGTGTAACAATCGTGTTCAAGCGGCCCTCCTGTGAGCTGGTACACCAAGAATGGCTTACCCCTGCCAGGGGCCACACTGTGGCAAGCTGTGATGAGCGTGGTTTGGCTTGTGCAGCCCATACGGACGTGGTATATATACATATATGCGGCCACGTGTCGGCCGGTTCGGGGCACGAATTCCGGATTTTTCCACGCGCGTAACAATCGTTGCTGTAGTGGCGCCAATGGCCGCCTCCCGTCGCGCCATTGGCACCCTAGCCAGCAGTAGCACCGGAGGCAACACCACCAAGCCCACAAGTCACAAGAGTGACGGAGATGCTTGCCACGAGCACCGTGACGCCCGACCCTGTGAGCACCGTGGGCGTATACGGCTGCATACGGTGAGATGATGCACAGCATGGCCAGACGAGGGAAGCAAGGCTCGCCAGCTGTATGTTAGTGAGGCATATGGATGTGATCAACATGTGTGCGTCACAGGTACCTCAGCAGCGCATGTAGCCGCTGATATCGAAGACAGCGCAAACAGGTCTTTTTGCGCCACGCACCCGATGGATGGCCGTGCTGGTCCAACGCGTGCACAGGAATGCTATCAGCGCGTCTCCGCCATAACTGGACATGACAACGAAGCAGCTGAGGCGTGATAACACCGGTGCTGGGCCAAGGAGGTGCCGCTCACCACCGATTGTTACGACTGTCGTCGAAGGCGAGCGGCCGGCGGTCGCCAGGCAGCAGCTCGTGGCGATCGTCGATCCGCGAGCTGCAAGCTTGTCACAGGCCGGCACTGGATCGAGGACGATGGCGCCGCGCGGCTGGAGGCAACGGAGAAAGGCATTGTGGAGCGGCGAGGCGATTGTTACGAATTTCGAGGCGCGGAAAAACCCGACAGCCGAGGTGGCGTTTATTTTTGCTTGCCGGCGGACCTCATGATGAAATTCTGCAAAACCCTGGGCGGCCCCTGCGGTGCCCCTACCTACCTACCTACTGAGCGCGATTTTGTTGTAGAGTTTGTTGTAGAGGCTCTACAGCAAAACCGCCGGGAAGGCAGTGACTCAAAGAGGTCGAGCCGCGCTAATGGGGTGTCTCCGAGCTTACTGGAGCTCTGATGGACAGCCCTGAACAACCCTGACACACAGAGAGTGACTCCGACGGCACACAACACCCTATAACTGCGTCATGACCAGCCTGCCATGCGTCGCCGGTGCCGCATTCGTCGCTGTGCTTCTTTAGCAGGCGGTGGACTGTCGGCTGCGAGGACGGTCGCATTTGCGCGAGGCGAGGCGAGCATTGCTGCGCGTTGCATGCGCCATGACTCGCGCCAGCGCGTGCGGGAGCTCCTGGCTGAGCGTTGAGTCCAGGCGAGTTGCGCTGGCCACTATCGCTACGCCGAGCCGAGCTGACGCGCCGAGGCGCCGGCCAGTCGCAGCCGTGAGGCATGCCATAGCAGCAGAGGCACCTCCTACCCATTGGGCGGGCAGACAGAAGGCCAGGGCAGCACTGGCAAGTGCAACGCGCCTCATGTCGGAGAGCGACCGTGCCTCGTTCGCCGCTTATGATGTGGAGTTTGTTGGAGAGATTTCACGTTGTAGAGCGCCTCTACATCGCTCTACAACGGAGGCGCCTCGTCCCGCGGCGGATGTAGAGCTCTACAGCTCCTACAGCGCTCTCCAGCTCTACAGCTCTACAGCGCTCTACACTCTACATCCTCTACACCCTCCCTCACTCAGCCTACCTACCTACCTACCCTACTTATGGGAAACTAAAAAAGAAATCACCTGATGGGTGAAGGTGGGGTACTATACCAACTAGAGTGATGGTTGGTGGTACTCTCCTGCATCCACAGTCCTTCTTGTGACATGGGAGGCGGGGAGGCCACTCTCAAGCCCTACAAGCATCAGATCACCCATTTGGGGAGGGTTGACATCGTGATTTCCGCGGAAATTTTCTTTTTCTGCTGTGAAAGTTCCATCCAGCTTGAAGAGAGGGAAAAACCCGACGGGAGGGCCCAGACCTACCCTACCTACCTACCCCGTCATGAGGTCCGCCCAAGCAAAAATAAACGCCACCTGGACAGCCCTGAAAAATCAAGTACCCGGTATTCGCCGCACAGCGTGCACCGCGCGCGCGATCGCCGGCTGCAGACTGACAGGGCGCTTCAAGGAAGCGGACGGCGGCGCGCTAGGCGGAGTGTGCCCGCCCCGGCGCGCTGCGGAAGCTAGGCCCCCGCCTGGGTGGCAGCTTTCCTGCTCGCTGGACCGCCTTTTGGCTGCGGCGGCTAGAAAAGAATTCTTCCGCGCTCCAAGTGCTCCAAGTGCTCCATCCAAGTGCTCGGCACTCAGGCAATGGGGTCTAGATTCGGAGCGCTCGCCGAAGGGGAGTACGACAAAATAGCGCCCGTGATTGCCTGCACGCTGCCCGCACTCACGGACCCCATACCCGAAAGAATGAGAGGGGAGCTCGCGGGAGAGGTGACGAGTGAACTACAGGTAGTGGGGAAGGCAGCCTCGATTGCCATACAGACATGGGTGCGAAACAACGACAAGACCAAGGCACGGGCAGAGGAACGAGAGAAGAATATAGGGTGGATAAAGCGCATGTTCACGGCATGGAGGGTGAGCCACACCGAACGTACCGAGCGAAGAGCCGAGCGGAAGGAAACCGGGGTCGACGACTCCGAGGAGGACGAACCCGGGGAAATCCAGTTGTCACGATGCAGCCGAAGGTGACCCCAGAGCGCCGGATCATCAGTGAAGGCACAAGTGTTCGAAGAGAGAGTGGACCTGAGCAACGATATGACTTGGCGGCAAATGATCGCAGTGGGCGTCAGAAGACTCGTCCTTGCTCGAGGAGAGCTCGATAGACTCGAGGGGCCAGGATATGCAGCGAGGAGGACGCAGCTGCGCCGAAAGGCGCAAGAAGCAGCGAGAACAAGGCGGCGGCGGCGTCGCAGAACGAGACAGAGGAGAGCGACGCGACGTAGAACGACGAGAGTGGGACAAGGAAACCGGGGTTGTCACGGTCACTTGTACCCGGGTAGGCTCTGTCACACACACACTCACCCTTTGTGCCTTTTCTTTGTTCATTAGTGTCAGTGCGCCTTAGTCCCTCGCTCGCGCCGTGCGGCCCTGGTGTGTCTTTGTTCAATATGTTTTAGTCCCGACCTTCAGTCAGTCAGTAGAGTGTTTTGTTCATCATGTGTGTGTGAATCCTTAGGTCCGCCTCTCACACCCTCACTGTCTGTGCGATGTGGGCTTCTTGTTTCTTATCAACCTATCTGTGAACCCCCAACAAAAGCACGTTTGCGTGATGGTTGCGAGGGGGGGGCGGCTCGCTGTCGCTCGCTCTTTCCAAAAGCAACAGTGAGCGTCGGGCTGGTGGTTCGACGATGCAGCCGAAGGTGACCCCAGCGCGAGAGAGAATATGACGATGGAGCCGTCGGCATCGTCGCCCGGAGTCAGCAGCCTCGACGGCACGCTGATGAGCGCGGCGGACCGCGAGGCGCTGCGGCTGGCCATCGAGGGCAACTACTGCACGGTTGTGCGCGGCTCGACTGGCTGCGGCAAGACGACGCAGCTGCCGCAGCTGCTGCTCGCCGCGGGCTTCGGGCCGGTCTGCGTGACGCAGCCGCGCCGGATGGCGGCGATCGCTGCCGCGCGGCGGGTCGCGCAGGAGCGCGGCGGCGAGGTGGGCGGCGAGGTCGGCTACGCCATTCGCTTTGAGCAAGAGTGCGGGCCGTCGACGCAGATCAAGTTCGTCACGGACGGCGTGCTGCTGCGCGAGGCGGTCCGCGACCAGGCGCTGTCGCACTACGGCGCGGTCGTCCTCGACGAGGCGCACGAGCGCTCGATCAACACGGACGTGCTCCTCACCGTCGCCAAGCAGATCCTCTCCGGGTTGCAGGGCGGGGAGGCAGCGGGCGAGGGGGCGGGCGAGGCGGCGGGGAGGGCGCGCGGGCCGCGCCGCCTCGTCGTTGCCTCGGCGACGTTGGACGCGGCCCGCTTTAGCCGCTTCTTCCGCGACGCTCCGGTCGTCGAGGTGTCGTCGCGCACGTTTCCCGTCACGGCGCAGCCTCGCCGCGTTGGGCCGGGTTTCCCCGGAGCCTTGCCTGACCCTTCCCCGGGGCCCTTTGCTCAGGTGCACCACGTCGCCAAGCCGCTCACCTCGGACGGCGCGCGGCTCGAGGCGGCGCTCGAGGTTGCGCTGCGCGTGCACGCCCAGCGGCCGGCCGGCCCAGGAGAGGACGCCCTCGCCCGCCTCGCGCCTTGTCGGAGCCTGCCCCGAGCCTCCTCGGAACCGTCGTGTAGGAGAGGACGTCCTCGTCTTCCTCGCCGGCCAGGACGAGATCTCCACGGCGGCGCACGCCGCTCGAGGGCGCGCGCCCAACCCTTCTCAACCCATTCCTCTCCAGCCATCCCTCTCCCCACACTCGCCGCCCCCCACCTCCCCGCCCGCCCTCCACACCCCCCTGCCACCCTCCCCGCCACACCCCCCGCCCTGCCTCCGCCTCCGCACCGACCTCCCGGCCGCTGCACCGCGTCAGGCTCGCCGAGCAGCTCCTCGAGGCGGACCCGGACGGGCCGCGGCTGCAGGTGCACCCGCTGCACGCCTCGCTCCCCTCGGCGGACCAGGCGCGCGTCTTTCGGCCGCCGCCGCCGCGCACGCGCCGGCTCATCCTCGCGACAAACATCGCCGAGACGTCGCTCACGCTGCCGGGCGTGCGCACCGTCATCGACGCCGGCGTCGCCAAGGAGAAGCGGTACGAGCGCGACCGCGGCATGGAGGTCCTCTTCCACCCCACACCACAGACACACACTCACACACACACACACACACACACACACACACTCACACACACACACACACACACACACACACACACACACACACGCACGCACGCACACCGCACGCACGCACACACACACACACACACACACACACACACACGCACACACACACGCACACACACACGCACACGCACGCGCACACACCACAACACACACACACACACAAGCACACACACATCGCCCACGCGCACCGGGCTTTGCACGTTGAATGCCGTGGGGCTCCTGTCGTCAAGACGTGGAGTCGCGAGGGCTGCCTGGCCCCTTGCCCCACCACCTCGTGCGCCCTTGTGCGGAGAAGCCTAGCTTACCCTCCCTTACCATAGGTCCTGTCGGTAGTCCCGATCTCGCAGAGCAACGCGGTGCAGCGCGCCGGCCGCGCCGGCCGCACGGCGGCGGGCGAGGTGTGGCGGCTGTACAGCGAGGATCAGCTTGCGGGGATGGCCTCCGAGCCCCAGCCCGAGATCCGGCGGTCCAACCTCGCCAATGTGCCCCTTCCCGCGCCGGAGGGCGGCGCGAGTCTCTGGTGGCGGGTGCCTCACTCTTCTCGCGTTGGCTGCAGGTGGTCCTCTCGCTCAAGGAGATGGGGGTGGCGCGGCCAGAGGCGCTCGGCGACCGCTCGACGTCGCGATCTAGCCCGGACCGCCTCCTCACGCCCTCCTCGCTGCGAGCAGGCGCTCGACTGGCTCGACCCGCCCGAGCCGGAGGCGGTGCACGCGGCGCTGAGGCAGCTCTTCCTGCTCGGCGCGCTCGACGGGCGCGGCGAGCTCACCGCCGCCGGCGCGGCGATGGCGCAGCTGCCGCTCGAGCCGTCGCTCTCAAAGACGATGCTCACCGCGGCGGCGCTCGGCTGCCGCGACGAGGCGGCGAGCGTGTGTGCGCTCGTCTGCGGCGAGGAGGTCTTTTGCCGCGCGGGTCCGCCGTGGCTGCGCGAGGCTGCGGCCGAGTCGCGGCTGCACTACGAGAGCGCCGACGGCGACCACATGACGCTGCTCTCCGCGTACGAGGATTGGGCGCTCGTCCCGCACTACCAGCGCGAGGCGTGGTGCGCAGAGCGGGGTCTGCAGGGCCGCGCGCTGCGGGCGGCGCACAGCGTGCGCACCCAGATCCTCAGCCTGCTCTCCAAGTCCGGCCCTCGCGGCGGCGGGGAGGAGGCGACGGCGGCCCACTCCGCGGCCGAGGCGCGCGCGCGCTGCCGCCGCGCCATCTGCGCGGGCCACTTTATGCACGCGGCGCGGCGGGCGCACGCCGTCCGCGCCTTTGTCACGCTTGGTGAGCCGCCGCAGACGGTGCAGGCGCGGGCGGGCAACGAGCAGCTGCTGAGCAGCGCGACGCACGTCGTCTTCAGCGAGCTCGCGTGGGTGGGCCGGCTGGTCATGCAGCACGCGTGCGCCGTCGAGCCAGCGTGGCTGCAGGAGCTCACGCCGCGGCTGGCCGAGGCGAAGCGGGTGCTCCGGCTCGGCGGCGTGGGGGGGCACTGGCGCGGCGACGGGGAGGTCGGCGCGGGGGCGGAGGCGGGCGGAGGCGGAGGCGGGCGGCCCGCCGGCGACGAGTCGGGGCCGCCCGGCCCGGCCGCGGCGCGGCGCAACAACGACGCCACCGTGGCCGCGGCGAGGTTGCGGCTGGAGGAGCGGAGGAAGCGCGCGCGGTTGCCGTAAAGAGTGGGCGCGTTGTTGTTGGCGTGGGAAATCTCACAGCCCGGTGTGAACACGATTTGAAGGTATCCGGCGCCCAGAAAAAAAAGAACGAGTTCGTTCGTCTGGCGCTGATTGATCGCCGATGATTGATCGCCGACATTGATCGCCGACATGATTGATCGCCGACTTGACTCATGACACGCTGCCGATCCGCGTCGACTCCGACGAGAATCGCTTCGCCACCGTGCCGAGCGACCTGCCACATCTCAAGACCGACAAACAATCGTGTTTGGCCGGCCAGCACAGGCGGCACTGGGGATCGAGCACTAATGTGCGTGGCGCCAGAAATTGTGCCGCAGGGGCTGCTCGAGGGCACCGCCGCCATCGTGCGGGTTGAGCGCCGCGGCGGAACTGACAATGACTGCGAGTGTCTGGACTACGGCTCGCAGGCATCATGCACGCCGAGGCGGGCTCGAGCGCGCGCACCTACCAGGCTGGACTGAAGCGCGACTGCGACGAGCGCGGCAGGGTGTTGGCGCACTGCCGCACCGTGACTGACAGCAACGGCAAAACGCGTGGGATGCGGCTGGAGGACTTTGTCTCGCACGCGAGCGCGCGGCCCGCGAACCTGGCCGAGGCGCATGTGGTCGCACTTCGCCTCTACACAACGCAGGCACCCCCTTCTCCCTCTCCCGCGATCTCGATCCTTCCTTGCCCTCTCACCTTCTCCCTGACCGCAGGCGTTCCGCTCGATCAACAACCCGCTCCGTGACAGGGCGCGATTCGAGCGCGGCGAGCCGCACCCGCTGCCGGTCACGGTGGCGCTGCTTCGCGACGCCCTCGGCAAGCTGCGGGCGGTGCGAGGCGGATCAGTGCTCGGGCGAGACGGCGACGCGCCGCGTCTATCTCTACCGCGGCATGAAAAGACGTGCAGCCGGGCACGGGCTCACTGCTGTGGTGGTTGCGGGGCGAGGCGGGGCACTCAACTCGCTGGGTCGCGCGGGCGAGGTGGCGACGCGCACCTTTTGTTTTTTGTGGAAAGGGACGCCAAATTTTCTCTTTTCTTTTTAGCCCCATCTGTGAATCGCATTTCTCTCACATTATTCGGTGATGGCACGCCCACGATGCCCTGTTTCTCTTTCGGGGAGGGTTAGCATTCTCGGAGAGTAGCCGAGGGTGGGTGCGGGTCTCTGCCATCGCGCCTCATCGCGGCTCAAGACGCTGTCTAGATACCCCAGCACATTGTGTAGCTCGCACGCCGGATATGGCTACGCTGCCGTCATCCCGTCAAACTGGATGCAGAGCTTGCAGGTTGGTATGCAGCTGACCTCCGTCGTGCGGACCGGATGTGTCAATGCGCTGGGAACATCATCGATTGGCATCAGTGTGTACAAACGGGGTGGGAAAGCGGCGGAGGACCCCACGCGCCGAAAAGGAACGAAGAGTTTTACAACAAAGCTCCCTCGTACGACACTGCTCACTGGGCACGGGACTGGCGCGCACTGGCACTAACACAGGTACGAAGAAAGCTGACAGTACCCATACTCGAGTGCCCCAGACAGACCCCCTGTCCCGAATCCACGACGTCAAGTTCAAGGACTCGCTCTCCTCCAACCCGGAGGACGTCGGCCAGCGAGGCGCTTTCGTCGGCCTCGGCAACACCGAGCCCGGCACGAGCGCGGACGTCTTCGGCCTCGAGCAGCGCGGCGCTGTCGGGGACGGCGACTTCAGGCCGAGCGACGGCGGCGGCTATGTGGCGTACAAGAAGGCGGACTACGCGCACGCCCTCTCGCGCTCGGACACCGACGTGCAGATGTACCTGTTTGAAACCTTCGGCGGGTGGTGCAACGCGGTCAAACGGCTGTTCTACCAGATGAAGGACAAGGTGCGCAACAAGCTCTCGAAGCGGCAGCACGAGGACGAGGCGAGCTGGTCGACGCGGTCGTGGCTTTCGCTGCAGGCCCAGCGCATGTCAGTCGCGCTGCAGCTCGCGGCGGCGGAAGAGATTGCGACCGAGCTCAGGCTCGCCGCGGCGTCGGAGGACGCCGCCGTCGCCTAGACTCCCCTGCGTCACTACGTGCCTCCCCGTCTTTGTAGCCTGGCGTTTGTGCCCCGTTTGTGCCGCGTCCCGTGCCCCCGAGTTCATTTCACCAAAAATTCCCGAATCCAGTGTCGCGTGAATCGTGCTGTGCGAGCCTTTAAAATTCTTTTCAGCTCAGCGCTTCATTGTCACGGACAACAATCCTTTGACACGGACAACCAAAGGTCCACAGCCCATGCGCCGCCTTTTCCCTGACGTACATGCGTCCCCGTGAGCATTCATGCACCGTCGCCCACCGCCCTCTCTTTCCTGTTTCCTCTCGCGCACCCGGGGGGGGTCGCGCCGAAGCTGCGGCAGCGGCGGAGGCAGCGGCGCGACGGCGGCGCTAGGAGCGGCCATCGGATGGTGGGCCATGGTTGGGACCCGGTCCAGCGTGTGAGGCTTGAGGTGCCGGGTGCTTGTGGGCGCCGACGGCGTCGAGGCGTGGATTGGGGCGGAACGGGAGCAGTCGTGAGAGAGTCTGTGCGCTGCCGGCAGAGGCGGCAGAGGCGGCGGAGCGCGCGTCAAGAGAGGTTAAAAACGCTTTTGCAGGAACGCGGGAAAAGAGAAAAACAAGCGGTTTTTACGGCGGGGCGCACTCCACCCCACCCCCGGGCACACCCAGACGCGCCAGTCCCGTGCCCAGTGTCGTGCGAGGGAGCTCTGGCTTCCCAACGACCAAGCGATGGCCGACGAGGAGCTGGCCGCTTTGCGGGAGTCGTCAGCCTTGCACCCGGCGTGCGAGGAGGCGGCGTCCGACGAGGAGCACGATGAGATCTTTCGCCACCTGTGGTGGCGCGTGGTGCCCGTCCTGTGGCTCGGCTACGTGCTCAACATCGTCGACAGAACCAACCTGGGCTTCGCGGCACTTCAGATGCAGCAGGACCTCGCTCTGACGGCGCAGTCATTCGGCGTGGCGTCCGGCTTCTTCTACCTCTCGTACGGGCTGATGCAGGTGCCGTCGAACCATCTGGCGAGCCGGATCGGGCCCGTCCGTGTGCTCGCCGTCTCAACCATATCCTGGGGTGCGGTGTCGGCTGCGACGTCGCTCGTCGGCGACGCCGCCGCGCTCTGCGCGCTGCGCTTCCTCCTCGGTCTCGCCGAGTCCGCCTTCTACCCCGGCTGCCTGTTTCTGCTCTCGCGCTGGTTCCCGCCGCAGTCGCTCGGCCGCGCGGTCGCCCTCTTCGCCACCGCGACGTCGGCGGGCGGGCTGCTCAGCACGGCGGGCTCGGGCCTGCTCATGCAGCTCACCGACGGCGTGCGCGGCGTGCGCGGCTGGCGTTGGCTCCTCCTCCTCGAGGGCCTCCCCGCGATTGCGCTCGGTGCCTGCACGCCCCTCCTGCTCGCCGAGTCGCCCGAGGCGACGAGCTGGCTGCGCGGCTGGCCTCCCCGCCGCCGCGACGCGCTCCTCGCCGCCGTGGGGCGAGGCCGCCGGAGCGCCGCGCCGCCGCCGCCGCTGAAGCGCTCGCTGCGCACCACGCTGCGCGAGCGGCGGACGTGGATGTTTGCGGTGCAGTACGTCGGCTGCAGCATGATGCTCAACGTGTCGCGCTTCTTCCTCCCCACGCAGCTCCGCGAGGCGCTCCCCGCCGGCACCTCGCCCGCGCAGGTCGGCAAATCCGTCCGAGACTCTTCCGAGACACTTCCGAGACACTTCCGAGACACTTCCTCCGAGGCGCTGCCGCACATGTGTGACTCCGCCTAGTGTGGAGACGCCGTGTCCCGTGGGGCCTTGTTGTCCTAGCACGGGGGTACCCGTGTGGACCGGAGGTGACAGCAGCAGCAGCAACAGCAGCTGCCGCACTCTACCGCGCAGGTCGGCTGGCTGCTCGCCGTCCCCGCCGTCGCAAAGGTGGCCGCCATGCCGCTCGTCGCGCGCTACACCGACGCAGGAGGGCACGCCCGCCGGCTCGCCGCCGTCGTGCGGCTCCTCGGCGCCGGCGCCGGCCTGCTGCTGCTCGCCGCCACCGCGATGGTCGTTTCGTCGGGTCCGCCCTCCCTCGGCCTCGTCTCGCTCGTCGCCGCCGCCGACGTGGCGGTGCAGACCGCGGTGCCCGTCTTTTGGGCGCTGCACATGGGCGGGCTGCCCGCGCCGCTCGCGCCCGCGTCGATCGCCGTCGTCAACTCGGTCGGCAACCTCGGCGGCTTCCTCGGCCCGTCGCTCGTCGGCACGGTGCACGACGCCACCGCCGGGGAGAAGTGCGGTGGCCAGTGCCCGTGGGGGTGGGGCCTACTCGCCGTCGGCTTGGCGTTCGCCACTATCACCGCCGCCGTCTCGCTCGGGCCGGCCGGACAGTACCGCGAGCCGCAGCTCTGACCACCGGTATGCATGTGGCGATCCCGACTCGGGAGTCTTTGCGGCCGAGGCGTGTGTTGCTGCTGGTTCGAGGGAGAGCGCGTGAGCATATATCGCTGGTTTGTGCGCAGTTTTGGGAAGAAACACGTGCATAAGACCATAAGTCTCTCTCGCGTACAGTATATGTGTCTGCCAGACTCTACTCCCTGTGCGGTCTCGGTTTGAATTCTGATATCATGATTCGTGTTTCTACGGTCTGCCGCACACCTCACGCCTCTCCGTGCGCGTGCCTCACCTCTGCTCGACAGCCGCGGCCGCCTCGAGCGGCTGGATGGTCAGGCTCACGCCGTGGCGCGCCTCAAAGGCGGCCGCCTCGGCCTGCAGCTGCGCAAAATCGGGGTGCCGCTCGCTCGAGACGACGGCCGAGAGGCAGAAGAGGTCGCCCTCGGCGCGCGCGGTGACGGCTCGGCTCACCCCCGTCTCCACCGCCCTGGCGGCGGCCTGCCGGTACGAGGGCGTGCGGCGGGCCGCGTGCCCTGGGGCGCCATGGTCGCCGCCGTCGGTGGCATGCGCGGCGCCGGAGTAGACGCGCGAGTCGAGCGACTGGATGTTGAGGCCGTGTGTCGCGAGGAAGGAGGAGACGCGGGAGACCAAGCCGGGCTGGTCGACTCCAAGCAGCTCGACACGCGCGCACGCCGCGCCGCCGAGCGAGGGGCGCCGGCCAATCTTGCCCTCGGGCGTCGAGACGTCGATCCGCGACGTCTCCACGCGCAGCCCGCCCTGCCTGCCCGCCGCGACGAGCGACTTGCGCAGCGCGTCCGCCCCGCCGGACGGCGCCGACACGACCATCATGAAGGCGATGTCGTCGCCGATGGTGATGATCTTGGAGGCGGAGATGTTTGCGCGCGCCGCCGAGATGCACTCGCTCAGCCGCGCGACAAGCCCGAGCCGGTCGGCGCCGTACGCAGTCACAAAGATGTGCGCGTCGCCGACTGCGAGGCCGGGCTGTGGCGCCGACTCCTGCTCCGAGCTGACGAAGCGCTCCATCGCCGGCAGCCGGACGCGGTACGAGTAGGCGAGGCTCCGCATCGCAATCGTGCTCCCGACCCCGAGCACAATGGCCGCCGGCCGCGCCACCACCGAGACGAGGCCTGCGTAGAGCGCGGCGCCGGCGAGCGCGGTGGGCGCGTACAGCGCACCCGCCTCGCCCTCGCCAGAGTAGAGGATGCCTGCGGTGGAGGGGACGTGTGCGACGCGGCACGGCGGGCGCGGCATCGCGGTGGCGCGGCGTGGCGCGCGCCCTGGTTGCGCCTCCCGACGAGGACGTCGCGGACCAGCCCACCGCAGGTGGCGGTGAGCATGCCGCAGAGGCAGCAGACGGAGAAGGGCATGGCCGCCGAAATGGCCGCCTGCGCGCCGACGACAGCGAAGGCGCCCAGGCCCAGCGTGTCGCCCAGGAAGAGCGCGTCCGCGCGCAGCAGCCCCACGGTCTCGAGCGACTCGGAGCCAAAGAAGGTTGCGAGGCCGACGCCGATCGAGAGGAGGAGGAAGGATGTCTCCCGGAACCAGAAGACGGGCAGCCGGCCGAGCAGCACGTCGCGGACGGTCCCGCCGCCGAGCGCGGTGATGGTGCCGACAAAGACGCAGCCGAGCGTGTCCATGCCGGCCTGGCCGGCGACGAGGCACCCTGAGGCAGCGAAGGCGGCCGTGCCGAGGTAGTCGAGAAAGACGAGCCCGGCTGGCACGGTCTCGAGCACAGAGACTGGGCCCCACCGACGGCTCCTGCCCTCGCGCGCCGTCTTTGTCCGTCCGCCGGTGCCTGTGCAGAGGCGAGCCGCAGGCGGGCGAAGAAACGGCAAGCAGGCGCGGTGGAGCGCCGACGACGCGCTGAGCGGCGCGCGCAGCGGCGTGCGGAGCGGCGTGTGAAGCGAGCAGCGGGCGAAGGTGCCGAGCATTCGGCCGGCGGGAAATTTTTCGCAATTAAAGAATTTTTGAGGCAGCGAGCGGAAGAGGCACGAGGAGGGCGTGTGTGTGTGTGTGTGTGTGTGTGTGTGTGTGTCACGAGGAGGGCGGCGACATCAACCGACTATGGAGGACCAGTCGCCAGACGACGCAGGGCAGACGACGGGGAGCCGGAGCAGTCGCGCAGGGCGAGACGAGGGTGGGAGGTTCTCGAGGTTCTCGAGGTGGATATCCTTTGGCCGCGTTGGGTAGCGAGGATTGGTGTAACCCGAGCCACGGAGGCGTGTTTTCTGACGGCCGACCGTCAGTGCACGGAGTTGCCACTTCTAGAAGCGCGGGCTCTCTCGGCTACGGGACCGGCCCCAGCTTCGGCTGAGGGCTAACAAGCTGCCGAGCCCAAATCACTGTGAGAGTCGTGATTTCTTGTTGGTTAATAAAAATCTCTCTCTCTCCCACTTCTCCGACTGCCCCGGCTAGTTCCCGAGGTCGCGCGGGGCTGACCCCTGCGTCCCCCGGGACCTAGCGCGGGTGGGTTGGAGGGGCCTCAGAAAGGCGCGCAAGCACGCCCTACGTCAGGACTTTGCGGAGATCAGCAGGAGGATGTACGAAGAGATCAGGTGGCGTTTATTTTTGCTTGGGCGGACCTCATGATGAAATTCTGCAAAAACCCTGGCCGGCCCCTGCGGTGCCCCTACCTACCTACCTACCTACCTACCTACCTACCCTACTTATGGGAAACTAAAAAAGAAATCACCTGATGGGTGAAGGTGGGGTACTATACCAACTAGAGTGATGGTTGGTGGTACTCTCCTGCATCCACAGTCCTTCTTGTGACATGGGAGGCCACTCTCAAGCCCTACAAGCATCAGATCACCCATTTGGGGAGGGTTGACATCGTGATTTCCGCGGAAAATTTCTTTTTCTGCTGTGAAAATTCCAGCTTGAAGAGAGGGAAACCCCCGACGGGAGGGCCCAGACCTACCCTACCTACCCCGTCATGAGGTCCGCCCAAGCAAAAATAAACGCCACCTGAAGAGATTAGGAAATAAAATATTCTTACCTTCAAGCCCCCCTCCGAGACTAGGGACAGAACCACACCAGTATAGACCAGAGGGTGTGCGCCTCGCCCCCACTTGCCCTGACTGCACAGGATTGCGTGCCCCGAAAGACGGCGACACATAGCGGGGGACACTGCGCAAGGAGGGGGTGCGAAGCCAAGGTTGGGGTTCTAGGTGGTGGGACCAATGAGGGGGGGAGGGCGGGGTCCTGTGGGGGTGTGAAATGTTGCGCGGCGAATTCGAGCCTACCCCCTCGCCGCGCCGATCCCATAGTCTGAGGGTATCCTAAAAGTTCGGCCGATTTGGGTCAAAACGCTAAAAGCACGGCTAGCCGTAGATTTGGGGCAAAACGACAAAAGTGGGCCCGCCCGGGGCAAAATGGTAAAAGTCGCGCCGCCGCAGGCGCGCGAAAATTTTGGACATTCTACTCTCCGGCGAATGCCACTAGCCCCCCCAAGCCGGCAGATGGTACCTCGGCAGCTGCAACCAAGCCAGCGGGTGAAGTGTTGTGGGAGGATGCGTCCTTATGTGTCACAAACTTGTAGCGCTACATGTCTGGACACACACCGGCGGGCGCTTTCGAGGGGCGAGCGGCAGCATTTTTTTAGCCATAAGTGTGCGGGAACTACTTTGCCGTTGCGGGACGATAGGGATAGCTAGTACTTGCTGCACCCGCGGCGCGCAGCGCCGAAGAAATTTTTGAAACATGCTAAAAGTTGGGCGCTCCGAGACGACCAAAGTGGTAAAAGTCGCACTCTCCCCTGACCCGATCAAAAGCGTAAAAGCACCCGAGGCTCCAGAAACCTAACCCTCAGACTATGGCCGATCCTCACGCGGAGGGTAAAACCCTGTGGGACAAAACCCCTCCGCGGTCGGCAGTTTTCAGAGGGGACCCCCCCCTCCCCAGCCTCCCCTGTTGGTTTTTCGCACCCCCCCCCCCCCGCTCCCCATCGGTGACTCGCGAAGACACGGACACTCGGGGTGGGGGGGGAGGGGCCCCCCAGAGAGGGGGCTTTGGGGCCTTGTTGAGTCAATCTCCCCCCCAGAGAGGGGATGAGGGGCCTCGTTGGGTCGATCTCTGGTTGATCTCGTGTCGATCTCTCGGGTCGATCTCGGGTCAATCTCGGGTCGATCTCGGGTCGATCTCGGGTCAATCCCGGGTCAATCTCGGGTCGATCTCGGGTCACGTCGTGCGGCGTAATGAGGCGAGATGAGGTGAGATGAGGCTAGATGAGGCGAGATGAGGCGAGATGAGGCGAGATGAGGCGAGGCGAGGCGAGATTAGACGGTATGGGGCGGGATTAGGCGAGATGGAGCGGGATATCGCGAGGTGCAGCCAGCTCCTGCCTGGATGGAGTCAGGATAATGCCTGGGAAGATTCTGATTGGTGCCTGAAGGGGGCTAGGTATGCCTGGAAGGAGCCAGGTTGATGCCTTGATGCCTTGAGGGAGTCGGCTTGAGGCCTTGAGGGATCCAGATCTGGATCCCTCAAGGCCTCAAGCCGACTCTCTGGTTCTTCTGGTTCCTCTCGGCGACGCCCGATGCGTGCGCCGGCAGTGGGGGAGTGTGCGCGCGCGTGTGTGAGATGAGGATTGTGGCAGGCTGGCTGCTGCTGATGTGGGCAAGTGTGCTCTGTGTGCGGCGCTGCGCTGGCGTGCGATGCGCGCGTACTGTGCGCGTGTGCGTGTTGGAATCGCGCGTGCGTCTGCGTGTGCTGCGCGCGCGCCGGCGTGTGCTGTGCGCTGTGCTCTGTTGTGCGCCTGTTTGTGCAGCTGGGAGGCGCAGCTTTGTGCGGCGGTCCTCTCCCAGTTCCGCTGAGGCAGCGTTTTTTCTTTTCGTGTTCAAGGGCGTGCGTGGTTGGTGTGAGACACTGCGCTCGCTCATTCGGCCACGCGCAATGGGCCAGGAAACCTCGCGCTTCGTCGAGACAGCGCGCACCGCTGCCAAGAAGCTCACCGCCGATTTTGGCGGCGACAGCGACGGCACTGAGCTCGTGCTGTGGGAGGGCGTGCCGGACGACGTGCGGTGGCTCGTAATATCGCACGTCAAGCTCCTGCTCACCAACGATCCGGAGGCGCTCTGCTTCCGGCCCGACCAGCTGGAGCCCACAGACTCGCCCGACCACGAGCTAGACGACCACGAGGCGGCCGCGGCCGCGGCGGCGCTGCGGGACCGCGGCCTCGGGCCGCTGATTCAGAAGGCGATCGACACGCTGGTCCCGGGCAGCATCTCCGAGGCGACCTTCTGGGAGCACTTCTTCTGCCACGTGGACGTGCTCAAGGTGAAGATCGTCTCCGACTATTTGCGCGCGCAGGAGCTGTGCGCCGACGCGCGGAAGCGGAAGCAGGAGGAGTGGTTGTCCGCCTTCGACCGCTGCGACGAGTCGCTGCAGATGGACCTCAAGCGCGCGGCGGAGCACATCGCCATGGACGTGTATCGCGCCACCGACGCGCCAGGCGCCTCTGAGGCGGACAGCCGCCGCCGCGCCGAGGAGATAGCGCTGAGCGAGTTCGGCAGCGCGGCGCGGTGGACGCCGGGCACGACCGAGGCGTGGCTAGACTACACCGAGGACGGGCCGTGGGAGATCGCGCGCTTTCTGCAGAAGCGTCTCGCGCGGCGAGCGCGCGAGAGCAGAGAGAGCGCCGCCGCCGCCGCCGGTGGCATGCCCAGCGCTCCGGCGGGGACGCCGGTCGCGGCGTTGCGCATGCAGCGATCGTTCACCCCGAGCGCCGGCTCCGACCTGCCCACGCCCGCCTCGACGGCCACGCTGACGCCCGAGCCCATGGATTGATGAGCGGCCGAACACACTCGAACACACACATGAGCGTGCAAGTCACGAGAGGACTGATGAGCGGCCGACACACGTGTGTACGCGCCTCGTGCTCTCTTTTTGTGTCTTGAGTCTTGTAGCGCCCGCGCGCGTCTGCGCTCTGCCGTCTCTCGCGGTGTCTAGTGTCTTTCGTCGTTGTGCCGCTACAATGATGACGTAAGATATATCTCAAAGAGTACTAAAAGTACAAAGTAGTATGTAGATTAGGACGGTAGATATAAATTAATTAATATGATATATGCCGAGAGTGGAGAGATTTTGCCAGGTGTAATTTCTAATTAAAATTATATTAATAGCTCTAGAATGCGATTTTATGAGACGAGCGATGCTCTCCACGCCCTGCACTCTCTCTCTCCCCTCAACCCCGTCTCTCTACCTCTCTTAAACTCTCCCTCAACCTCCGCGCGCTCTCTCTTATACCGCCGCCGCCCGTCCCATCCCCTGCCTCAATCCCCCCGGGGCAACGACTGCCCCCTAGCGACACACCGTACAAAACGAGCGCGACCATGTGTCCTCGTGTCGGGCGCGCGGCGCGCGCCGCCGACATTCCGGCCTCGCGGCCAGTCACAGTAGGGCGAGGTTTTGGCCCGCGAGCGCGTGACTGCATCACGGCGCCGCGAGGTGGCTCTGCACGATCTGGGCCACCGCCGTGGCGAGGCCGGCGTCGCTGGCGCGCACCGACGCACGACACATGCCTGCTGCTGCGTTGACCTGCGCGCGCGGCGGGTGAGGGAGGGGCAGCGTCGGTGGGTTGCGGAGGCAAGAGGGCGGCCGGGGGAGGAGGGGCCACGCGGGCAGCGGCGGGGGAGGAGGGGCGGCGGGGAGGGGCGCTGCGCCTCGAGCCGCATGAGCACCGACGCCGTGTCGCTCTGCGGCGCGCCGCCCTTGACGGCCATCCACCCGGCGACCACGTAGTTTGCCGTGTTCGGGTCGACGCCGCGCAGCACCGCCATCTTCATCCCGCCCGCGCAGACGCGCTCCACCTGAGGGAGACATGTCTCGGACATGTCTCGGACGTGTCCTGGACGTGTCCCTTCCCGCGCAGACGCGCTCCACCTCGGGCTCCGCGAGGGGCGCCGTCTTGAGCTTGAAGATCTTCTGCAGCTCCTTGCCCTCGAACAGCTTCCAGCGGCGGAAAAAGTCGCCTCCGTCGGTCACGAGCGGCGCAAAGAACTTGCTCGGGTTGAGAGGCAGCCTGGCGACAATCTGCGCCGGCCCCGAGCCGCCCATGAAGCTCACCTTGACCTGCGGCCCGTCGCCAAACGGCGCGTTGCACTCGATCAGGAAGTTTTGCGAGAGCTGCTGCCGCGGCTGCAGCGTCGACGGCAGCGGCGAGACCTGGATCGCAAGCTGGGGGCAGGGCGAGAGGACCGTCGCCAGCTGCTGCAGCGGGAACTGCCCCTTGTTCCCGAAGAAGAGCGCCATCCGGCCCTGGTGGCCGTTGAACTCCATCTTGACGCCGATCTGCAGCGTCGCGTCCTCGAACAGCACGCCGTCGTTGCGCATGCACAGCGCCAGCCACTGCGGCGACGGGCCGCCGCCCGCCGCCGCCCCCCCGGCGGGCGCGGCGGGCGCGCCGCCGCCGAGCGCGTCGAGCAAGTCGCCGCCGCCTCCGCCCGACGGCGCCGCCCCGCCGCCGCCACCGCCCATCAGGCCGAGCAAGTCGTCGGCCCCGCTCGACGGCGCGGCCGGCGGCGGCGCCGCCCCGCCCCCGCCGCCGAGGTCGAGCCCCCCGAGCAGGTCGGCGGCCGAGCCGGCGCCGCCCCCTCCTCCCGGCGGCGGCGCGGGCGCCGCCGGCTCGTCCGCAAGCCCGCCGAGCAGGTCGGGGGTCTCCTGGCGGCTGGGTGGCGGCGGCGGCGGCGCCGCCTCGGCGTGCGCAGCCTCTGCGCGCGGCTCGACGCGCCTCGTCGGCGCCTCCGGGTCGTCGCCCTTCGACTTTGAGGCGAGCGCCTTGGAGACGATGGACTCGCGCTCGGTGAAGTGCGGCATCATCTCGAGCACGGTGCCCTTGATCGAGGCGAGCGACGGGGCGGAGAGCGAGATGTACTCGGCGGCGCGCTGCTGCACCTCCTGGTCCATCGCGGCTGAGTGCTGCTGCATCACCTCGGACACCATCTGCGCCACCTCGGCGTAGGTGTGCGCGATCTTGACGTACGTGTTGAGCAGCAGCGCGCGCACGTCCGGGTCGGCGTTGCGGAAGTGCTTGTGCAGCAGCGTGATCTGCTCCGAGGGCGAGGAGCCGGGCGACTCCGCGATGGTGTGCCCGAACTCGCCGAGCACGTAGCCGGCCACCTTGACCAGGTTCTTGTGCGGCAGCACCTCGGCGTTCAGGATGGTCCAGACGCCCTGCGCGGCGTAGCGCTGCAGGTCCTCGCCTTGGTTGGTGACGATTTGGACGATGCGGTACCAGACCTCGTCCGCCACCTGGTCGCCCGCCGAGCGGACGAGCTGCAGCACCACGTCCACGTACCACGAGTTGTCCGACGCGAACCGCTCCGACAGGATGGCAATCTTGAGGACGAGCTCCTCCTTGATGTGGTCGTCCGCGTTGTCAAGGTAGTTGAGCAGCTCGCTCACCGTCTCCTTGACGGTGGCGGTGTCGCACATCGCGTACACGAGGTCGAGCGCGCGGCGGCGGATCGAGATGTCCGGGTCCTTGAGCGAGAAGAGGATCGTCGACTGGTGCTTCTTCAGGTCGTCGAGCGTGTGCGGCTGCTCCTGGCTGAGGCGCGCCATCGTGTCGAGCCCGAGGTAGCGGATGTTTGCCTCGCGGATCGAGATGAAGCGACCGAGCAAGTTGATGCACTGCGGCAGCGTCTCGGACGACTGCCCGAGGTGGATGGAGAGGTTGATCGCCTCGAAGAGCACCGCGTGCGTCGCGTTGTTCTTGTTGACGTTCTTGGTCACCTCGGTGCCGGAGACGATGCGCTGCAGCACCTGCGGCCACGGGCGAGGGGGCGCGCCGTGCGGGATCGGAGGGCGGGAGAGCGGGAGGCGAGCGGCGGTGGCGGCGGGCGTGGGTGGCGGGGATGGAGAAGAGGGGCCTGCACGTGGTGGTGGTGGTGGTGGTGGTGGTGGTGGTGGTGGTGGTGGGGAGAGGGTGTCTGCCGGCTCTAAGGCAGGTCTTCTTTTGTCCGCTGGCTCATCGGGGCAGCGGCGTCGCTTCTGCAATGCGCAGCTTGCAGGCTGCAGCTTGGGTGCGTCTCGGCTGCCCCTCTTGCGCGCTCTCTGCGCCCTCTCTGCGCCCTCGCGGCTAGATGTGTGCGGGCCGGGCGGCGGTGCGGGCCGGGCGGCGGTGCGGGCCGGGCGGCGGCACCTCCGAGACGCGCAGCTTGAGAGCGTGCTCCTCGGGGGGCGGGAAGTGCTGCAGCACCTTGAGGAGCTTGATCTGGAGCCACGGGGTGGGGATGCCGTAGTACAGGTAGTCGTTCGAGTAGTCCTTGTTGAGCACGAGCCGCGTCAGCGTGCGCGCCGCCTTTGGTGCCGCCGCCTCCCAGCCGGCCGAGTCGACCGCCAGGACGCCAAGGACGAGGGAGGTGACCGAGGTGAGGACGCCGATGTTCTTCTCGTCGAGGAGGGCGAGAATCCGGTCCGCCCACTGCTCCGCCGGCAGCGTGTCGTTCGACTTTCGGAAGAGCCGCAGCGCCGTCAGCGCCGCCTTCTTCCGGACGTACGTCTTAGTGATGTTGTGCGTCAGCAGCTTGAGCACGTCGTTGGAGAGGGTCTCGGCGAACTCCTTGCCTCCGACGTTGCAGATGGAGTTGAGCGCGAGGCAGACCGCGTTGTCGTTCCGCGAGATCAGGTCCACCCGGATCGAGTTGATGATTAGCCGCAGCAGCTCGTCCCCCTCGCGCAGCATCAGCGCGCACCACGCGTACCCGACACTCTTCTCAGAGTATTTTTGGGAGGAGAGGAGGTTGACGGCCTCCATGTGGCCGAAGTCGACCTCATACCCGAGCATGTACATGTACAGAATCTTCCACACGTACTTTTTGCGGTTGTACCCGTTCATGTTGGAGTCGGACGTGAACTTGGAGCGGATGTGCGCCATCTCCTTCTCGACCCGCTTCTCCTCCTGCTCCTTGGAGGAGCAGTTGCGGAGGTCCGAGATGAAGACGGTCAGCCCGCGCATCGCCATGGCTGCCGCGAGGGGGGGGGGCTTCTGCGGAGGGGGGGGAGCGGGCGGGCGGAGGTCGGCCGCCGATGCGCGGCAGGGAGCGCGGCGAAAGGCTACCGACGACCGAGGGGCGGCGACGGGCGGCCGAGGCGCAAGGGGGGGGGCAAGCGAGGCGAGGCCGCTGGCGGGGGTGGCGACTGGGCGTCCGCGGCGAGTCGGGAGAGCGTGCGCCGTCGGTACCTGGAGAGGCACAGCCCGAGGGCAGCGAACGCCGAGCGAGTCTGAGCCGGCGCTTCTTAGCTAAAAGAAATCCGCCGAGGCACTTCTGTGGAGGTACCGGTGTGCACAGGAGACCTTTGAACGTGTGGGCGGCAGCTGTCTGTTTACAGGCGCTGGCCGCCCGCGCGCGCGCCGGACCGGCTCCGGCACGTCCGGCGCTGGGCGGCGCGCGTCCACACTGCGCGTCGCGCAAAAGGCGAGCGCTCGCCGCCGCTACGGCGGCGGCGGCGGCCGACGGCCGACGGCCGACGGCCGACGGCCGACGGCCGACGGCAGACGGCAGACGGCAGACGGCAGACGGCATACGGCCTAGGGCTCGGCTGGGCGCGCACGCGCACGCGCGCGCGTCGCGCGCCACGCGTCGCTCCGCGAGGGCGCGCGCCAACCGCGATTCGAACCGGGGCCAAAAGGCGCCTGGAGCGACCGCGGTCCGGTCGCGCCACCGCGGCTGCGGGGCTGATAGAGCAGGCCGGCTGCGGCTCCTAATGTACCTCCACTTTTGGGTGGCGGTCGCGCGCTGCCGACGGCGCTCGCCGGCGCTACGGCGCTCGCGGCGCGCTCGTGGCGTTCAGGGCGGCTCGCACACGCACACGCACACACACACACACACACACACACACACACACACACACATGCACAGACACACACACACACATGCACAGACACACAGCCCCTTCCCCTCCCCCCTCAAGGGCGAGGACACGCACAGGCCGCACCTCTAGTGAGGCCCGCATGGTATGTGGGAGACTCGTGCCGCCGCCCCTGCCACCCCTGTGTCAGTGTGCCTGTGGTAGGAGAGACTACCAGCGACAAGCTGGAGGCAGGTCGCTAGACTGAGATGAGACCGCCAGTGGATGTGGGAGTCCACCGCGCACCGCGCTGCGAGCCTGTCGTGTCCCTTGTCAGGAGCAGGAGAGCCCCACCTGTCCCCCTGATCGTCCTTCCAAAATCCTGCTCGTGCAGGTGGGGACCCTGTCCTCGTCCCATCCCTCGTTTGGCGTGTCTGTTTTATTTCTTTCTTATTTCTTACCGGTGTCCGACGAGAGTGGGACGGCCGCGAGGTGGCATGAAGGTTGCAGCGAGAAGCGGCGAGAGACTGCGAAAAGAGATACGAAGAGGCAGACTCCCCAGGGTGGGCGACGGCTAGCGCACCACACTCCTCTCCTTAAAATCCCTGTGTGGTGGCGGCGTGCCGTTCTCCCATCCCTCCCTTGGGTTGTGTGTTTTCTTTCTTTCTTTCTTTACCGGTGTCCGAAACGAGAGAGGACCTAACGACATGACTTGACGGGAAATGATCGGAGTGGGCGTCGTCCTTGCGCGAGGAGAGCTCGAAAAACTCGAGGCCAAAATATAGTATATAGAGGCGCCTCCGTCCGCCGGCGAAGGGCACTACGAACGAGCGGCCCGCCTCGGCGCACCAGCACTAGCCCTCGCTCCTCGCTGACTAACTTGCGCCGTCTTAGTTCCCCGCAGGGCCCGGGACCACTCACTCACTGCGGCATCGGTGCTCTTCACACGACCTGGCGAAGGCTCCAAGAAAGAGAGGAGTTATACAGACCGCGAAAAAAGGAATCCTATAGGCCTTCTTCGACTCCGAGCTGCAGAGAAAAATGAAAAAGAATTTTTGGGAGTTCTTTTTTGGCAGACGCCGTAGCGCGCTGCCATGGTGGCCGCTGCCTTGGGCAGTGGCCACGGTGGCCGACCCAGGGCTCCTACGCGGCTACAGCCGCGCGCGACCGCTGCCGCTGGCACCGGTCGCGAGGACTCTGGCTCGGCATGCGCGCCACCGGCCGGTGGGCCGCGCTCCGCAGGACGACGCCTGGATGCAAAAGGCATCCCGTGCACGCTTCAGCAGAGCTCGGCCGGCCGGCCGCCGCGATGGGGCGGCGAGCACCTGGAGGCCCCTCCTGGCGCTGCTGCCTCAGCTCGACCGCCGGGCGCGCCGCGAGGCGAGCAGCCGCGAGGCGAGCAGCCGCGAGGCGAGCAGCCGCGAGGCGAGCAGCAGCGAGGCGAGCAGCAGCGAGGCGAGCAGCAGCGAGGCGAGCAGCAGCGAGGCGAGCAGCAGCGAGGCGAGCAGCAGCGAGGCGAGCAGCAGCGAGGCGAGCAGCAGCGAGGCGAGCAGCAGCGAGGCGAGCAGCAGCGAGGCGAGCAGCAGCGAGGCGAGCAGCAGCGAGGCGAGCAGCAGCGAGGCGAGCAGCAGCGAGGCGAGCAGCAGCGAGGCGAGCAGCAGCGAGGCGAGCAGCAGCGAGGCGAGCAGCAGCGAGGCGAGCAGCAGCGAGGCGAGCAGCAGCGAGGCGAGCAGCAGCGAGGCGAGCAGCAGCGAGGCGAGCAGCAGCGAGGCGAGCAGCAGCAAGGCGAGCCGCCTAGCAGCTGCGAGGCGAGCAGCTGCGAGGCGAGCAGCTGCGAGGCGAGCAGCAGCGAGGCGAGCCGCCTAGCAGCTGCGAGGCGAGCAGCTGCGAGGCGAGCAGCTGCGAGGCGAGCAGCTGCGAGGCGAGCAGCTGCGAGGCGACCTGCTGCGAGGCGACCTGCTGCGAGGCGCCTGCTGCGAGGCGACGTCTGCCGCCGCGCTGGCCACCCGCTTCCTCGCCAGCCCCTTCTCACTCTCGAGGAGGAGCTCTGCGATGTGCTTGGCGTCAGTCTGGACGACGCCGACGTGGTTGTCCTCCGGGAGGCCCTTCGGCGGGTGGGGAACCAGAGCGAGCTGCGGCGGGCGGGGCCGCGAGGCGGCGGCGAGTGGCGGAGCGTCATGCGATGCGGCGGCTGCCAGGGCTGCGTCCACCCGCGACTCAGGTCCGGGTTTGACCTGGGCGCGCAGTGCGCTTCGTCTCCCTGGGGCAACCCTTTCCCCCTTCGCGATCCGCGCGACTCGTTTGGGCGCAGGGAGTGCGTCCGCGAGTTTGCTGCGCGCCTTCGGGCCAGCCCTGCTTTTGTCGAGCGCGTCCGGCGGGAGCTCGCGGGTTTCTTTCTCGCCTGCTGTTGCTCCTCTTGCTCGGACCCCTCGAAGCGCCGACTTTGCCACGGGCACGTCCTCTTCTACATCGCTAATTGCTCGGCCTACGACCTCCGCGCCTTCCTCTCGCCGGATGCCTCTGCCCTCCCCGAGCACGAGGCGCGGGCTCCTGCCTCCACCGAGGATGCGGCGGACGGGACGGTGGCGGCGGAGGCGGGCGCCCCGCCGCCTGCGGCGCGGGCCCTCGGGCCAGAGGTGAGGCCGCCCCCTGCGCCAGTGGGTGTGTGGTCGGGTGATGGCCACCCTCCTGCCCTCCTCTCGCGCCTCCCGCCGGCCCCGTCCCCGCCTTCGCCCTCGCCCTCGCCTGTGCGCTCGCCCCCTGCGCTGCCGCCCCTGCCGCCGCGGCCGCCCAGGAGGAGGATGCCCCCAAGGGAAAGCTCAAGGAGCAGCCTGGCGATTACCCCTTTGCGCGGCAGCAGGATTGCGATCTACGTTTGTTTGATTTTGAGGCTTTCGGAGGCTTTGGAAAGGAGGTTCGCAGCACCCTGAGGGAGGCGGCGAACCAGCTGAGCAACAAACTTTCGCACGCTCAGCACCTGGACGAGGTCACATGGACCACCAAGAACTGGCACGGGCTGCAGATGCAGCGCTTGTCTGTCGTCCTCCACACCGCCGTGGCGTGGCAGACGGTGAACGAGCTAGCGTGCGGGGAGAGCGGCATTGTGCATGGTGCGGAGTGCATTGCCGTTCTTAACGGAGTCGCTTAGGCGGCTCCGGTGGTGAGCCTGTGTGTGTGCCAGTCCGCGCCAGCCAGTCTGCGCCCTTGTCGTGCCAGTGTGCTGTGAGAGAGGCTTGTACCGCAAGAATTCCCCTTCGCCGCCCGCTTCGCGCTGCCGGACTGCTGCCTCCACACACGCTTTCTCCTCTGTACATGCTCCCGCTCCTCATGCTTCTGACCGCCTGCCGCGCCGCCGCCACGCGCACGCTCATCGGCGGCCGCAGCGCGCGCGTACTCGCCTCCCGCTTCGCGCACGCGCCGGTCGCGAGCGCAGCTGCGGCGTCCTCCTCGGCTGCGGCCGCCACTGCCGCGGCTGCGCCGCCGAGCCTGGTGGCCGAGAGCAGGGTGCGCGTGGCGAGCCTGCTCGAGGGTGGCGAGGCGCGGCTGGGCGAGACGGTGGTGGTCAAGGGCTGGGTGCGCACCGTGCGGACGCAGAAGTCGTTTTCGTTCGTCGAGGTCAACGACGGCTCGTCGCTCAAGGGTGTGCAGGTGGTGGCGGAGGACGGGCTCGATTCGTACGACGTGGTGGACGCGCTGTCGACCGGCGCGGCGGTGGCGGTGCGCGGCGAGGTGGTCGCCTCTCCCGCCAAGGAGCAGAGCATCGAGCTCCGGGCGTCGTTGGTCGAGCTGGTCGGCAGCTGCCCCGCGGACTCGTACCCGCTGCAGAAGAAGCGGCACTCGCTCGAGTTCCTGCGCTCGATCGCCCACCTGCGGCCGCGGACCAACACCATCGGCGCGGCGATGCGCGTCCGCTCCGCCCTCTCCTTTGCCACGCACGAGTTCTTCCGCTCGCGCGGGTTTGTGCATGTCCACACGCCGCTGCTGACGGCGTCCGACTGCGAAGGCGCCGGCGAGATGTTCCGCGTCACCACGCTGCCGGCTGCGGGCGAGGCGGCGCAGCCTGCGGCCGCCGCCGCCGGCTGCGGAGACGACGTCGCGGCGCTCGACCGTGCGGTAAAGTCTGCTGGCGAGGCGGTGCGCGCGCTCAAGGAGGCGGCGGTGGTGGACAAGGAGGCGGTGGACGGGGCCGTGCAGGAGCTGCTCGCGCGCAAGGCGAAGCTGCAGGCGGCCACGGAGAAGCAGGTGGGCGACCCGTTCGCCGACGACTTCTTCGGTCGCGCCGCCTACCTGACCGTGTCGGGGCAGCTGTGAACAGCGTCTCTTCACACCTTCGGCTGTGAACAGGCCGCGCCGCCTACCTGACCGTGTCGGGGCAGCTGTGCGCGGAGACGTACGCGAGCGCGCTGGGGGACGTGTACACGTTCGGGCCCACGTTCCGCGCCGAGGACTCCAACACGGCGCGCCACCTCGCCGAGTTTTGGATGATCGAGCCCGAGATGGCCTTCACCGACCTCGCCGCAAACATGGACAACGCCGAGGCGTACGTCAAGCACGTGGTGCAGTACGCGCTCCGCTCGTGCGCCGACGACTTTGCGATGTTTGCGCAGTTCTACGACAAGGGCCTCAAGGCCCGGCTGCAGGCGCTCGTTGAGACGCCGTTCGCGCGCGTCTCGTACACGGAGGCGGTCGAGCTGCTGCGCGCAGAGATCGCAAAGGACCCGTCCAAGTGGGAGTACCCGTGCGTCGAGTTTGGGACGGACCTCGCCACCGAGCACGAGAGGTGGCTCGCCGAGGTCGCCTTCGGCAGCGCCGTCTTCGTCTACAACTACCCCAAGGCCCCTCGCCGCCCCCTTCCTCGCCTTTGCTCTCGCCGCCGCCCGCGCCGCGCCTTACCTCGCGCCGCCGCCCTCGCCGCCGCCGTCGCCCTCGCCGCCGCCGCTCAAGCCGCCGCCCTCGCTCTCGCCCCCGCCGCCCGTGATGCCTCGCCGCCACCGCCGTCGCAGGCCATCAAGGCCTTCTACATGCGAGACAACGACGACGGCGAGACGGGCCCAGAAGCGGAATACGTATTCTTGCACTCCGACTAGCGCTCGAGAGGAGGCGTACTCGCTGTATTCTACGGGATTCCGCTGTATTCACTGTATTCGTAGCCCCTCGTACTCACGCGGTGCTCGGAATGCGATACCGTGCTCCCGGCCTGATGTTGGCTTGCGCGTAGGCAAGACGGTTGCGGCGATGGACCTGCTCGTGCCCGGTACCTTCCCTGAACCTTCCCTGAATCTTCCTCTAGGCAAGACGGTTGCGGCGATGGACCTGCTCGTGCCCGGTGTCGGCGAGCTCATCGGCGGCAGCCAGCGCGAGGAGCGGCTGCCGATGCTGCTGAGCAAGATGGAGGAGTCGGGGCTCGACCCGGAGGACTACTGGTGGTACGTCGACCTCCGCCGGTACGGGTCGGTCCCCCACTCGGGCTACGGACTCGGCTTCGAGCGGCTCGTCTGCTACGTCACCGGCATCCCAAACATCCGCGACGTGATCCCCTTCCCGCGCTACCCCGGCTCGTGCGACTTTTGAGGCGGCGGGGCGCGGCAACCAGTAGAGAGAGGGGCTGCGGTCCCCCTCTCTCCACAATTCGGCCGAGCCGGTAGTGGCGCTGGCGGCGGATGCACGCGTCATGGCTGTGGGCACTGCGGGTCATGGCTGCGCTCCTGGCTGCCCCGTGTGTGTGGCTTTTTCGGGGGGAGACGTGTCACAGCGGTGTCTGGTGCGCGGCGAGCCGACCGACAACTTTTCTTTTTCTGAATGTAATATCGTTGACATCGCGCGCACTCGCGTGGCGCAGCGCGTCTTTTGCGTAAAGCCGAGTCTACGAGAGAGCGAGACGAGCGCGAGGCCGCCTGTGACGTGTGACCCTGTGTGTGGTCTGTGCGGCTGCCGCTCGCCCCACGCTGCCCACACGCGTCACGACGCCTGCTCCGCCTCGCGCGAGCGGCGCAAGGCCCCATCGCTATGGTCGATCGAGCTCTTGATCAAGCAGCGCACCTGCGAGGGAGGGAGGCCCACTCGATCCGCAGGCGAGGCGTCATTGGTTGCGCCACTGCCGGAGGCCGCGCCGGGTCGTCGGGCGACCAGGACTCCCAGCCGCGTGTGCGCGCAAGGGCATCCGCGTGAAACTTGCGCGTCTCTGCGCCTCCGCGAACGAAGGCTGCCGAGAATGGCGTCCTCGCCTCCTCGGCGTCCTCGTCGGAACCCGCCTCTGCCTCGGGATCCTCGTCGCCGGACTCCACGTCCTCCGTGCCGTCCTCCTCCTCGCCCAGCCCTTGGTCCTCGACTCGTCTAGCCGCGGCGGCTGCAACTTTCGCCTCGAGGTCAGGCCGCGACAGGAACTCATGCGCCTCGTACTTTGCTGCTATGGCGATGTCCTCCGCAGTGACAGTCTCTCGCCCACACGAGGAGGCAAAGCGGGCGGCCGTGAGCGCCACCTCCTCTCCAAACACCTCGAGGATGACCTGCGCCTTGGCCACAAAGTCCTTGGCCGCAGCGTCGATGTCGCTGCAGTCGCCGCCGCCCTCGCCCGACCGCATGTGTTGCGTCTCGTTCAAAGTGAGTTCTCGCGCCGCACACACACACACACACACACACACACACACACACACGCACACACGCACACACGCACACGCACACACACGCACACACGCACACACGCACACGCACACACACACACACACGCACGCACACACACACACACACACACACACACACACACACACACACACACACACACACACACACACGCACGCACGCACGCACGCACACACGCACACACACCTCGACACACACACACACACACCCCGCTCACACCCCCACGCCGCGCGCACTGGGCCTTGGCCCTTGCGCACTTTTAATGCCGTGGGGCTCCTCCTGTCGTTAGATGTGGGGAGACGCGAGGGTCGCCCCCCCTTGCCCCACCACCTCGTGTGTGTGGAAAAAGTTTCCGTCTTACCTTAGTTTGGCTCTACAAATATCGCGCGCGGATAAGGCGCGCGCGCGAGGTGTCCACCGCCGAGGTGGCGGAAGTAGTGTTAATGCCCGGGAACACAAAGACGCCCAACGTTCTCCAGCCCTCTAGCTCCAGCCGATGGCATCAACACCGCCGTGTGTTTCGCTGTGTTTCCCGCTTTCCCCGCCCCCCCCCCAAACAAGGCCAAAGTCGCGTTCTATGCTCCAGAGCAGTCGCAGACTCCATGCTCCAGAGCAGTCGCAGACGCTGCAGCACCACCTCATCAGCAGTGCCCCAACGTCGAGCCTCCAGCGGGATCCCAGAATCCTGCTTCGCCACAGGCTCGGGTCTCGCGTCACGCGAGGTCGTTTATCGCCTTCTGCAAACGAGCGATGTAATTTCCGGTCATATGGTTTGCCCCAGACACACCATCTTGCCACGGGGTAAAGTCCATGTCCTAACGCATTCCCGAGGCTGCTTTTGACGGCGAGAGGAACCTGCTCTCCATTGAGCGCGCAGACGGCGCAGTGGGTGATGCTCGGAACGAGATGTAGAGGGCCCTCCTTGGTGTGCGCGAGATGCTTGTACAACCCGCCAAGGCCTCCCTCCGTGTCGAGCCGGTTAATCAGCACGCCGACGTCAGAGGAGCATTTGCCGACCCGGCGGGCAGCCGCTCATGGACGCGACGGGCACGCTCAGGCACGCCAGGTGGGAAGTGGTGCATGCCGCTCAGGAGCGCCACGAGCCTCCTCCTCGGTCTTTAGAGGATACAGGTTCGCGGCGAACTCGGTCATGTCCAGAGACTAACGAGGTGAGCTCCATCGCGGCGCGCTCATAGAACAAGGAGGCGCGTTCTCCGATCAGCGATCTTCATCTCCGATCTCCAATCTCCAATCTCGACCTGTGTGGGGGGGAGGCGTGTCAGCACACAGGGGGGGAATCGGCGTCCTTCTAAGGGATGCTCTTTTCCTTTCACGCCTTCAAGCGGATCTCCACCCTCTTTTCGCGCCATTTTGCAATCTCCAGTCGGCCACACCCCACACGATTCTCTAGGCGCCTTTGGCGCGAAGTCAACATCTCCGTCTCCAGCCCGAGATCTCGAGGTGCCGACGGCGGCAGCTCAAGATCTCTACGTTCAGTTAAAGATCTCTGAGTTTTGTGAGAGATGCTGTGTGTGGAAGATCTCTGATCGGCATCTACGATCTCCACTCAACAAATCTACTGGTGTCCCGTAGAGATCTTGATGTATGCCCTAAAGGCCCTGTGGGCGAACGAGGCTCCCTAGCCCCGTCGATGTGCCCTCTCTGTCTCTCCGCACTCCGGCCCTATCCCTGGGACAGGCGCCTCCCCCCATCTCACCCCCCTGACGGCCAGCGCCACCTCTCCCGTCGGGTGCTTCGCGCCGAGCTCCTAGTTTAAGTCGTCGGCGGGGACCCGGCACTGCCCGCAGAACCGCTTGCTGGTGCCGCGCATGCGCTGCTCCTGCGGGGAAAGCATGTGCTTCGCCCAGTTTCCGCCCTCCGTCCTCGGCCGCACCTCAGGGCACGAGCCGCCGAGCCCGTCGCAGCGGAAGAATGGGCCGCCCACCGCCGCCTTGCGCTCCTCCGTCCAGGGGAGGTTAGGCCTCGGAACGTTAGCGGAACCTTCCGTGGACGGCCTTGCCTTGCGCCTGCCAGCGGGCAGGCAGGAGGTGTGCAGGAGCAGAGAGGAGGAGGAGAGGAGGAGGCGGGCTCGAAAAGGCGTCCGCTCCCCACAGCAAAGGGACCGGGGACGGAGGCATCTAGGAGGCCATTCCATGCCTCCCAGCTCCCAGCTGCCGAGTCCGTCCTCGCATTCTTCGCCGCCGCCGCAGCCTCTGCTCCCGCCGCCGCGTCCACTGCCGCAGCCGCCTCTGCAGGTCGTTTGGAACGCCTCGTGCCTGCGGCCACCTCCGCCGCCCCTCCGGCAGCCCCGATCGAGCGCTTCGGCGCGGCCTCGGCGCCGGCCTCGCGGCGGGCGCCGGTTTCGTTGTCCGCTGCTGCCTCTGCCGCCTCTGCTGCCTCTGTTTCCTCTGCCGCCGCCGCCGCCTCTGCCGCCGCCGCCTCTGCCACCGCCGCCTCTGCCGCCGCCGCCTCTGCCGCCGCCGCCTCTGCCGCCGCCGCCACGAGCGGGCGGACACCGCTGCTCGGCATGGTGACACCGCTGCCCCGGCCGGCGGCGGAGAGCACCGCGTCGCCCTCCTCCTTGCAAGCGTCGCACCACACGCCCCCGGCGGTGCGGCCACCGCACAGCCCGGGGCACGGAGCCCACTTCCCGCCGCTGCGCTTCGGATTCGCCACGGAGCGCAGCGCCGCGCCGCGAGCCGGGTCGGTGCCGGCGGCGGCGGGCGCGGCGCGTGCGGCGGCGCGTGCTGCGGCTGGCGCGGTGCGTGCGGCGGGTGCGGCGGCGGCGGGTGGCATAGCGGGAGCCATGGCGGGCGGTCTTGCGGGCGCCTTGGCGGGTGGTGCCTTGGCGGTCGGCTTGGCGGGTGGCGCGGCGGTGTCGCGCGTGTGGCCGCTCTTCCCGCCCAAGCCACCGCCGACGTACGTCTCTCCAGTCGGCATGCAACTGGGCACGCGAGAGCTGCGACGGAAGGCCGCTGCCGCCGCCGCCGCCGACGCCGCTGCCGCTGCTGCCGCTGCTGCCCCCGCCGCTGCCTCCGCACGCCCCTGCGCCGCCCCGGACGCCGCTGCCTCCTCCGCCGCCTCCTCCTCTGGCGGGGGCGTGCCGGGGCACTCCGGCACAGCGCGGCGGCTGTGTCGGTGAGCGATCTTACAGGCCTCGCGCCGCTCCTGGCGCTGCTCACACCGGGCGACCACCGTCGCCGCGTGCTCGCCGGCCGTCTGAGGGTCGGCCACGTGCCGCGCGTAGGCCACCGCCGCCGCCGCGGCGGTGGGAAACCTGCCCAGGCGGATCTTGCGGCCGCGCACGTTGAAGTATGCCTCGAACGCGCCGTCGAGGGGCGAGACGCCCTTGTAGCCCGTCATGTTCCCATCCTTGCGGTGGAGCTGCAGCCCTTCCGCCGCCGCCGCCGCGAGCACCTCCTCCTCCGTCGGAGGCGGCGGCGGCGGCGCCTCCTCTTCGACGCCGTTCTCGTTGACGTACCGCGCGTACGCCTCCGCCGCCTCGAGCACGGTATCGTACACGCCCAGCCGCACCTGTCAGCCAGCCAGTCAGTCAGTCAGTCGTACACACGGACCTAGCACGGACGACGGGGCACGCGCACTCGCGGAACACACGGCGGCATTGCACACGAGGCGGTGCGTGCGTCCTCAGGGAAAGGCATCACCACAGACAACCGTGCTAGACAACCGTGCTATCGTCGGAGGTGGCAGCGGTGGAGGACCCCCACTCACGCCCCCCCCCCCCCCGCCCCATTTAGGCCGGCATCGACCCCTACTTCGACCAACCGCACCTTGCGGCCCGCAAAGTATTACGCCTCGAAGCCGCCGCTGTTGAACTTGGAGACGCCCTTGTAGCCGGTGCCACCCTTGCCGAGGTGCAGCCGGAGGCCGCCCGCCTCCGCCTCCGCCGGCTCC
>NW_005200210.1:78760-97769 GCF_000372725.1 Emiliania huxleyi CCMP1516 | reverse complement strand
CGGCGCTCACGACCACGCGCGCGAACGCCACCGCCGCCTCCACCGCCGTGCCGTACAGCCCGATGTAGATGCACCGCTTCCCCTCGTAGCGCTGCGCGCGGAAGCGGCCGTAGGCGGCCTGCGTCACGCCCTTGTAGCCCGTGCCGCTGTGGCGCACTCCGGTGCCACAGAGGTGCAGCCTCAACCCCTCCGCCTCTGCCACCACACCCCCTGGGCCGGCCGTGGCCGCCTCCTCGGCCATCTCCTCCTCCTCCGCCGCCGCCTCTGCCTCCTCCTCCGCCTGCGCCTCCGCCGCCTGCGCCTGCGCCTCCGCCGCCTCCGCCTGCGCCTCCGCCGCCTGCGCCTGCGCCTCCTCCGCCGCCGCCTCTGCCTCCTCCTCCGCCTGCGCCTCCGCCGCCACCGCTCTTGGCACCTCCCCCGCCTGCGAAGGGCAGGGGGGCTGGGTCTAGAAGGGGAGAGGAGAGGAGGGGGGCTGGGTCTAGAAGGGGAGAGGAGAGGAGGGGGGGGGTGGAGGGGCGAGGGCTGTCGCGCCTCTTCCGAGAGGGCGTCTTCCGAGAGAGCGTCTTGAGAGAGCACATCGTCCGACAGCGGCTCCTCGGCCGCCGGTGCCTGCCCGGCCGCCAGAACCTCCCCCCCCTCCTCCTCCTCCTCCTCCGCCGCCACCGCCTCCGCCGCCGCGCCGCGCCGCTTCTTGGTGCAGCCCTCTGCCTCGAGTGCAGGCGCGGGCGGCGCGGGCGCTGCGAGAGCACAGGCGCGGGCTGCATCCTCCTCCGCTTCGGTGGCGATGGTGGAGGAGGGGTCGCGGCACCACCTGTCGAGCGCGTGCAGCACTTCGCCCTTGGTCTTCGGCGCGGCGCGGCCTAGGGGCAAGTAAGGTAAGGTAAACTTCTCCGCACACACCAGGCGGGGCAAGCGGGGGCAACCCTCGCGACTCCACGTCTAGAAGACAGGAGCTGGCACGGCAATTCAAGGTGCAAGGCCAGGTGCGCGTGGGTGAGCGGTGTGAGTGTGTGGCCTAGGGGCACGCGCGAGGGAAGGGCTACGGGCCGGTATCGTTGAGGACGTCGCAGAGCGTCGCGGTCGAGCTGAAGCCGATGTGGCATGCGAGCTGCTGCAGGTTGAGGCCCCGCTCGCGGAGCGCGTCGCGCACGCGCTCGTTGAGCTCGGCGAGCCGCTCCTCCTCACTCGCCGCCTCCTCCCCCTCTCCCCCCTCCTCCTCCTCCTCGGCCTGCCGTGCGCCGCCTCCGCCCTTGCGCGGGCCCGCGCGCCGGCGCTTGCCGCAGACGCCGCCGGGGCATGCGCCCGTGCGGACCGGGCCAGCGGACTGCGCCCCGAGCCGCTGGTCGCCATCCGCGACGAGCGAGCCGCCGGTCCGCTCGCTGCCCTCCTCTTGACGGTGCTCGAGGAGCAGCGAGGGCGGCGGCGACGGCTGCGCCTCGCCCGGCTTGTGTGCGACTCCCCGAGCCCACGCCCGGACGGCCTCCGCGCCGACGAGAGCGGCGTTGGCGGGTAGGACGGGGAACGGCACTGCCACAGGCTGGCTCACCTCGTAGGAGGGCATCGCCATCGGCCGGGAGACAATCGTGCCGATGGTGTCGGGTGCGGGTGGCGGGCTCCATGCAGGGCCGGAGCCCAAAATGGGATGGAGAGGCTGCAGCAGCTCGGGCGATCGGCCTGACGCGCGGCGAGACTGCCGTTTGCTCATAGACGAGTGTCGGCGCGCGGCCAACCGTGGCGGAGTAGTTGCAGCCTCCAGTGATGTGATGGGGAGGAAGCCTAGATCTAACCTCGGAATGTAGCGCACTATGGCTGTGCTGTCTCCTACACAGCCATCTTACCTAAGGATGGCTGAGCTAGCTACAGTGCAGCCACATCCTTCAGGCCGATGGCTGCAACACACACAGGGCAGCCATCCTTAGTACGGATGGCTGGAGACGCACTACCGCAGCCACACCGCCCGCCTCGAGGTGAGCCCTCTTGGCTGAGCTGGCTACATCGCAGCCATCTTGGGTAAGATGGCTGGGGGACAGCCATTTCAGCCATTTCAGCCATCTACTATGGCTGGGGCACAGAGATTGCAGCCATCCTCCAGACAGAGCCATGGCTGGTGATAATTCGATGGCAGCCAATGGCAGCCGTCCCGCGAGGCCGGGGGCGGCAAGCCGCAAGCGCGCAGCCATTTGTGCGTGTGGCGGGGGCGGCGGACGGCTGCCATCGAATTATCACCAGCCATGCTCCGGAGGATGGTAGGTTTATCTTTCGTGCGGTTTTTCTCTTCTTTCACCAAGAACTGGCACGGGCTGCAGATGCAGCGCTTGTCTGTCGTTCTCCACACCGCCGTGGCGTGGCAGACGGTGAACGAGCTAGCGTGCGGGGACAGCGGCATTGTGCACGGTGCTAAGTGCATTGCCGTTCTTAAGACTTAACGGAGTCGCTTAGGCCGTTAGGCGGCTCCGGTGGTGTGCCTGTGATAGTACTAGCACGCGCCAGTTCGCACCTGTGTCGAGCCTGTCTGCTGTGCGAGACTTGTTTTGTTTAAATTCTCTTCTTTGCTGTGTTCAGTCCGAGCGAAAGTTTTTTTTGCTCTTGCAGGAATAAGAGTGGATCGCGCATGCTTTTCCGAAACGTTTTCACTCTCCATTATACGCGCCGACTTCTCTCTATAACAATATCTCGCGCGGCTGCTCTCGTCGTCACTTCGGGGGCCATCCTATGCACCCGAACGACCCCCCAACCCTCAGCCCCGGCCCACACCGAAGCGAAGAAATGAGTCGTGATTTCTTGTTGGTCTTTAAAAATCTCTCTCTCTCTCTCCGAAGCGAGCGATGGCCCCGCGCCCACCCACAGACACTGCATGCGTACGCACACACACCAAGAGTAAATCTCTCTCTCACACACCTCGCCAGAGCGGGACGATCGCGCCCGATCGCGCCCCGACGCTCGCTACCGCGGCAAGCGCCGGCCGGCCCCGGCAAGCGCCGCGGCCCCGGCCCAGCGGCGACTGGCGGCGGCCGCGCTCAAGCGGCCTGCGCGTTGCGCCGCGAGGAGCGAGTCCGTTTCGAGATTGGCGTCGGCTCGGGGAGCTTGCTCTTGGCGCCGGCCGGCTCCGGCTCCGGCGCGGCCTCCGAAACGGCGCGCCGATGGAATTCTTTATGCGCCCAAGTTGTGTTGGGCGGCTAGCAGGCTAGCTAGTATCGCCGTTCCTGAGCCTTCTATCCCCATGATCCTCCGCCTGGTTGTCGTCGCTGCTTCACTCGTCGTCATCGGACTGCTCGTGCACGCCAACACGCTCGTCGGAAGCTCCCGCAACGCGCACCTGAGCGCGCTGCGGGCGGGCGGTCCCTCGGCCGTCGGCAGCAGCACCGCTGCCGCTGCCGCCAGCGAGAGCCCACAGGCCGCTGCCGCTGCCGCCAGCGAGAGCCCACAAGCGGGTGCGGCGCAGCACTCGCAGCCAGCCAAAGCGTCGCACGTGACCGCCACCTCCGAGCCGGCGCAGCACGCGACGCCGCCGCTTGCGGCCACCACTCCGCACGCCGAGGCGGCGCCGCAAGGGTGCCCGCCGACCCGGAAGCCGTACCACGTGGTGATGACGGCGGCGACGGGGATTTACCAGGAGTGGCAGTCTCGCATCGCGTACTACCACTACCTCAAGCAGAAGAAGGCGGGCGGTCCGTGTTCCGACATCGGCGGCTTCACGCGGCTGTTCAACTCGCCGAGCGCGGCGCCCGACAAGCTGATGGAGGAGATGGTGATTGATTAGTGAATGGCCATGTGACATAATTAATGAGCAGGCGCCCGACAAGCTGATGGACGAGATCCCGACGCTGGTGGTGAAGCAGCTTGGGCACGGGTCGTGCGACGAGTGCGACCACGGCATCATCGTGGTGAACCGGCCGTGGCGAGGTGTGAACAGCGTCTCTTCACACCCACTGCTGTGAACAGGCTTCATCGTGATGAACCGGCCGTGGGGCGCCGTCCAGTTCGTAGAGACGGAGCACTTTCGCAATATCCCGGAGGAGCGCGCCTCTCCGACGCCTCTCTGCCGCCTCTCTGCCGCCTCTCTGCCTCTGCCGCCTCTCTGCCGCCTCTCTGCCGCCTCTCTGCCCCGCGCGAGAGCCGGAGGCAGCGACAGCGGCTCGGCCGCGGCACCGCGGGGGTTGGCTGTGTAGAGTACCCTTCTTCATCGAGAGAGACGCCGAGATCTACCCGAGATCTACCCGAGATCTAGCCCGAGGTCTAGCCGAGATCTACCCGCGGTCTACCCGAGATCTGCCCGAGATCTACCCGAGGTCTACCCGAGATCTACCCGAGATCTACCCGCGATCTACCCGCGATCTACCCGAGATCTACCCGAGGTCTAGCCGAGAGATGGGTCGTAGGAGTACCTCTTCTTCATCGAGACGGACCACATGATGATGCGCCCGCCCCTCAACGGCGCCACCCCCGAGAAGCCGGTCGGCTTCGGCTTCTACTACATGACCTCGACCCTAGAAGCCGAACACACACTGTCGTGTCCTCCCAACCAGCTCGAGAGGACACGGACTCCGCTGTGCTCGGCCGTCGTCCGCTGTACTCACTGCACTCGTGGCCCCTCGTCTTCACGCGGTGCTCTGGAGACACTGCACAGTGCCGTACTCCCGCCCCGACCTTGCTGTCTTCAGCACGTAGGCTGGTACGCCGCACAGTTGCTACCGCACCACCCACGGGACTGAACCCACACTGGATTCGTTACTCTGGAGGTATGGTGCACGCAGGATCTCGACCGACCCGAAGCTGCAGCCCGTCGTCCAAAAGTTCCTCGACCCGGCGATCGACATCCGCACCGTGGACAACGTCGGCCCCTCGCCCCTCCTCGTGCACAAGGCGTCCTACACCCACACATGACACCTTCTCTACTCTCCCCCCTGTGTCGCATGTGGCATGCCCCTCGCCCCTCCTCGTGCACAAGGCGATGCTCAAGCGAGTCGCGCGGCCGTGGTGGGACCTCTCCGTCAAGATGAAGCACGACAGCGACGCGAACCACATCTTCGGCTGGGTGCTCCGAGATGTGGGGCTGCAACCTCCCTCACTCACTACTGACGATGAATGAGTCCTGATTCGTTCTGAGGTGCTCGAGATGTGGGGCTACAACCTCGCCGCCCGCAACCTCGGCATCCGCCACACCGTCTCCCAGTCCATCCAGGCAGCAGGGCACGGGGACAGGCCGCCGCTCCTCGGCCCTCCCCCGAGCATCCTCGGGCGCTTCCTCGCAGGTCGAGCCACAGGGCATCGGCACCGACGACATGGCGGACAAGGACATCTACCACTGCACCTCCCCCTATCTCCGCCTATCTCCCCCTATCTCCCCCTATCTCCCCCTGTCTCCCCCTGTCTCCCTCGCAGGACATCTACCACTACACCTTCGGCCTCAGCCTGCCTGGCGGCTGGAGGGTGGACAAGCGGCAGTACTACGGCGGCTACCCCGCCGACCACCTCCGCTCTCCGCCCGCCTGCTCCGCAAGGTCGGCGCAGATCATCACCAACCTCTGGACCGAGGCGGCGCAGCAGATCTCCAACTGGCCGCGGAGAGTCGAGCCCATCGCCGAAGACCCGCACGCCGGTGAGCAAGAGAGGGGCAAGAGCCCCCCCCCCCCCCCTCCTCCTCCTCCCGCCGCCCGGAGACACGGCCCCCGCCACCGCCAGGTCCTGGGCTGGCATGTTTCCGCTCGGCTTCATGCGCGGCGGCCAGCTCATCACTCCGTGGGGCGACGGCACCTGGGGCGTGACTCGCTCCTCCGGCTCCGAGGTCGCGCCTGCGATAGTTCACATGGTCACTAAGTAATTAATTAACCTCTCCTCCGGCTCCGAGGTCGCGCCTGCGATAGTTCACATGGTAACTAAGTAATAATTAACCTCTCCTCCGGCTCCGAGGTCGCGCCTGCGATAATTCACATGGTAACTAAGTAATAATTAACCTCTCCTCCGGCTCCGAGGTCGCGCCTGCGATAATTCACATGGTAACTAAGTAATTAATTAACCTCTCCTCCGGCTCCGAGGTCGCGCCGGCCGGCGCCGTCTTTGCCGACTTTGCAAACAGCTTCCACACGGTGAGGCTCAAGGACAGGCACTGCCTGAAGCTCGAGTCGACCCGCAAGGTGGACGGCGAGCACGTGAGCGTCGAGTTTGGGCCGCCCGCCGAGTTCGACGGGCGGGACGAGGGGCGAGAGTGCAAGTCGTGGTTCAGCCGCGCGGTGGAGGCTGGGGCGGCGCCACCCTGAGTCGCGTATACCTCTGCTCTGTGAGCGTCTGTGTCCGGTGAGCGAACGATTTTCAGAGGGGTGTGGGCACTCACCGCGTGCAGCCGGGTGCGTGGGCGTTTTTCGAGGGCGTTTTCGTGAAAGGTCCGTCAGATGTGCATGTGTGTGCACGGGGTCGCCACAGCACACTCAGTTCCACCGCGCACAAGGAGACTCGCCGCGGATTCTTTTTTATAACCAAGAGCCTTGCCTTAACGGTAAAGGAAATGGCACGTGTTGCCGCATGCCTTGTCGGATGAGGGATGTCGCCACAGCAGCAGCCAGCACACTCACGCTTCTGTTAATTCTTTTCGGCTCCAGTGGTGTATGCCTTGCCGCATGCCTTGTCGGATGTCCGCCACAGCAGCAGCCAGCACACTCCACTGTGCTCGTTAATTCTTTTCTAGCCCAGCTGCTGCCTCGCGCTCTGGGGTCCCCTTCGGGTGCATCGTTACAGCTGACGACGGGATTACCACTGGTGTTTCGTCCTCCTCGGAGTCTTCTTCCCCGGCTTCCCCCCGTTTGGCTCTACGTTCATTTCGTTCAGCGTGGCTCACCCCCTCCATTGCGGCTCCATGCCGTGAACAGGCGCTTTATCCATCCTATATTCTTCTCTCTCTCCTCTGCCCGTGCCTTGGTCTTGTCGTTGTTTCGCACCCATGTCTGTATTGCGAGCTGCGTCTTAACCATGAAATTCTTTTTCCAGCCCAGGCCTCGCGCCCAGCAGGCGAATCGCAAGCGTTGTCGCTCCCAGATGGGCAAGAAAGACAAGTCTGAGAAGAAGAAGGAGGTCGAGGACGACGACGACGCCGAGGACGGCAGCAAGAAGCAGGTCTTCCTGTCTCCGATCGCCAGCCCACTTGCGGGCAAAAAGCTGACGAAAAAGGCGCCTCCGCGCCTCCGCGCCTGTGTGTGTGTGTGTGTGTGTGTGTGTGTGTGTGTGTGTGTGTGTGTGTGTGTGTGTGTGTGTGTGTGTGTGTGTGTGCGCGCGCGCGCGCGCGCGCCAGTGTTGTGACGCGGTGCAGCCCTTCCCTTTCGTCGGGAAACCTGGAAACGTCGTCTCACCAGGGGTGGCCCGGGCAGGCGCTCAAGTGCATCAAAAAGGCGTCCGGCGCCAAGACGCTGCGGCGCGGTGTCAAGGAGGTGGTCAAGGCGCTGAAGAAGGACACCAAGGGCTTGTGCATCATCGCAGGCGCGCCGACAGTTCGCGTGTGGTGGGTGCGCGAGTGCGTGCGCGCCAAGGTCCCGCCCCTCCGCAGGTAACATCTCGCCCATTGACGTGATTGCGCACGTCCCGATCCTATGCGAGGAGAAGGCAGTGCCCTACTGCTACGTGCCTTCGAAGGAGGAGCTGGGGCAGGCGCGCGCCGAGCCTTGCCCGTGGGGAGTGGCTGGCGGCCGCTTGGGCCGAATCCCGACCCCTCTCCCATAGGCGTCGCTCACCAAGCGGCCCACTTCGATTGTGCTCGTGACGTGTGCCGCCGACTTCAAGGAGGCGTACGAGGAGCTGAGCGCCGAGATGGCGGCGCTCGCGCCCGCGAGCAGTTAGCGGGAGCCGCAGCAGGACACGGGGCGGGGCACAGTCTGCATGTGAGAGGGAGAACAGGGCTGGGGCGGGGTCGCTCTTTGGCCTCTAAGAGTGTCGTCTGTGGTCTGTCGAGGTCATTGACATTGTGGTGGCGGCGGCGTTGGCGGAACTCGGAGCGGGTCGAGATGGTGTTTCGCGACCAAAAGCAGAACCGTCGTTCTGCCAGAAGCAGAATACCTGAATAGCAGTGTCTCTTCCTCTCTTGCGCGGCGACATCGGGGTGTGCGCGCGGCGGGCATAGACATACATTGTATAAGCCGTAGTTCTATTGTGACTGCCGCGGCTTGTGCGTGGCTGTGCGCTGTGCGCCGCCCGGCGGTGTCGACTGTCGTGTGGAGCGATGATGTACCTTGCGAGTCTCCTCACGGGCCAAATTGATGACTAATGTGATATCGGATTAATTTGAATGCCCCATGCCATATCTCGTGCGCCGGAGCTGCCACACCGCCCCACCCGCCACCGCCGCACCGGCCCGCGCACACGACCCCACCCGCGGTCGTCGCGTCCGGGGAGAATCATTCCAACCCAGCAAATCGCCGCCGGCCTACCGACGCGCGCTGCCGATGGCGTCGCGCGCGCTCTCTCCCGCGCTCTAGTCTCACGCTCACGTATGCGCGTCCTCACGTATACGCCCCGGCCCCGCCGCGTCGTCGGTTGGGCTGCACCCTCCCTTGCCACACGCATGCCAAACGAAGAGCTGGCCTCCACCGCCAATGCCGCACGAGGCTGCGACCCCGGCGGCCGAGATTGCGAGCCCGCGTACCGAGCCTGCGTGCCCCTCGAGTGTTGCAATGATGGTCCCGCCGGGGCGCTCCAGCGTCCACAGCTTGGCCTTCCGGTCGTGGCCGCCGCTGAGGAGCAGCAGGCCGCCCGGCGCACGATCCGCCCGAGAGAGCCGGACGCAGGAGCAGACGTTGCCGTGCTCCACCTTGTAAAGGCGCTCGAACTCGCAAAGGCTCCAGACCACGATGGAGTCCACGCAAGCACAAGCGAGAGTGTTACCCACCGCGCTCACCGAGAGCACGTAGCTGAGATGTCGAAGCGTTCGCGCGCTGTTCGGCTCGGCGTGTGTGAGCTCCCACACTCGCGCCGTGCGGTCCGTGCTTCCGCTGATGAGGAGCCGCTGCCCGGTGGTGCTGCGGCCACCGCACGAGACGCTCGTGACCGCGTGCGTGTGTCCGAGGCGCGTGGACGTGCATCGCCAGCCCTCCGCGATTGACCACGTTCTGACGCTCCTGTCGTCGGCCCCTCCGCTGGCGAGGCAGCCCTCCCACATCGTCAGGCCTGCCAAGGCGCCAGTGTGTCCGTGGAGTGTCGCCATCGGCCGGGGATTGATGTCCGAGCCCCTTGCCGCGAGCTGCCAGAGTCGGATGGTTCCATCCTCAGCGCCGGCCGCCACCACGTCGCCCTCCACGGCGACGCAGCACACCGCCTCCACGTGTCCCCGCAGCGCCCCCAGCAAAGTGTTTCTTTCGAGAGAGAAGACGCTCACGACTCGCGCGTCATGATCAGCACCAACAGAGATTAGGTGCTCACCGTCCTCGTGCAGCGCAAGGCAATCGCCCGGCGACGCGGCAGAGGCGAGCGCGGCGGAGCACTTAACGCCGCGCCAAGCAGCCGCCGGGTCCTCAGCCACGAGAAGGCGGAACGGCTGAGGCCAGCCCGTTTGCACCCTGGGCAGCACCAGTCCGAGCAACTCCGCCCGCGTCTGAATTGCCACGCCCAGCACCGCCTCCCAGGCGCGGCTCACGTTGGCGCAGAGGGCTAGCGAGCGGGCTGGAAGGTGGCGCAAGACCTCGGCAAGCAGCTCCTCGGGGATCAAATGGAAGCCGGCGGCCGGGCTGCAATCGCACGCGGTGCACATCCGAGGGGGGAGGAAATTCGGGATGAAAACGGCCCCGCGGATGGTCCGAGTTTGAGTGTGGGTGTACGTACTCGAGTAGTTGATGAGCACTTGAGCACGGGATAGGGTCGATTCCGCGTGGGACCCCCGCTCGCGCTCTCCCTGCCGCACAGCGGCTGCGGTCCGTACTGCCCGAGCTCAGGCATCTACTTGCAGAGGCTCTCGCGTCTGCCTTGCGAGGACGTCGCAAACAAACAAAGGACGACCCCGTCTTTACGGCCTTCAACTGGGAGGCTGCGCGCTGGAGCTGGCCTTACGATTGGAATTGGCCCTCCGCCGGCTACATTTCCGGGCTGCGGCACTCCGGCTGCGGCTGGCTCTCCAATGCACGGCGATGCTCGAGGCAATCGCGGTGAGCAGAGCCGAAGGCCTCGGCGCCATCTCCTTCCCACCATTCACGCAGTTCCTCAACATCTGCGTTGAGAGCGGCTCCATCTTCCCCGTCAAGCCCCTCTCCTACTACTGCCCAGTGGCGTGCGCGGCTGCCACGCAGGCGACCCACACTGCCCCCTTACCTGCCCGGTGCGCACCGCGACGACACCGCTTTTGCCCAGAGGCGCAGCGGAGCGTGACATTCAACTATTTTACCGCAAGAGCCTTCCCCGAGGGCTCCTGTGCGATGCAGCCGGGCGCGATACCGTCGGTGGCAATGGCGCTGCAATGGCGGCGGCGGCGAGGACGGGCCAATTCTCGAGCGCCACTGCCCCCGACCTGGATTACTAGGATTAAGTGCATACACCATGCATGTCCAATGTACGTGCGACCTCAGACCCATGTGAGAGGCCCCCGTTACTCCAGATGCATGTTGGCTAGAGCAGAGCGGCTCGCTCTTTGTTTATGTGCAAGTGTTTGCCTCAGACTCTCTCGTACCTGGATGAGAGAGAGTGTTGTTATTAAAAAGTGTTGTTCTCTTCACACGGCCAGCTCGAGACGGCCAGCGCAGAGCTCTGATCGTCATACAATGAGCTTGCCTGCGGCCGAGGGCGGTCGAGACTCGAGTGCACCGCGCCACGGAGCTAGAGAGGTGACTGCCGTCTCCCGTCCTCGCAGGAGTCGCTTTTTAGGTAGTGGCCCCCTGCAACGCTGGGTTCGGACCTTTTGCGGGGTAAGGTATGGTAGCGTCGGCCAACCCTCCTCGAAACCTTACCCCCCCCCCCCCCCTTCGACCAGGCCAGGTATGTTCGTATGACAGATCACGGTCAGGACCATACAGTCCACTACCCTACGGCTACGGACCTCGAACCCAGCCCGCTCCGGCGCCCGCTCACCGACTCTTTCGCTGGTTGAACCCGCAACGTTGGCCTTTACACGCTTTTCTCTGCAAAGGCTATCTATATTCTTTGCATCATATTCTCTCTGGGCCCTCTATATTCTCGAGAATATTCTCGAATATTGAGAATATTTTGACCTCGCGTATATCGACGGAGACCAAAAGTCGCTCCCAAACCCGCTCAGAACCTCCAAAACTTAAAGATTTCAGTCGGCATCGACCCGAAACCTACTGTTGAGGGGGGAATAGCTGTTTCGAGCTCTCTCGTCAAGACCGTTTTAGACGCCGCACAGCGGCAACGTCAAGAATATTCAAGAATATCTTTGGACTCGAGGTCCACCAAGGTCAAGGGCTGCGGAAAGCTCGTATATTCTTGAGGGAAAAGCCGGCCGGGGCATCTATATTCTCGAGAATATTCTCGAATATGGAAGTGCGCGGGACCCTCTATATTCTCAAAGATATTCGAGAATATGGTGTAAAGGCCAACCCGCAAGCCGACACCGATGTGCGCATTCCTCCTCTCCGTATCGATGCAAGCGTCCCTGACCGCCTCCTGGCAGCCCTGCCGGCCGACCCGAGGTCCGGGCCGACAGCGTCGGCGGATCAAGCCAGGCACTGCGACGGGACTGAAAACCTGACTGAAAAACCTGACTGATCAGGTTCGCTCCGTCACATCCATTCTGGCTTAGGAACCCGACATGCTGCCGATCAAGCGGAAGCACACGGAGGTGGAGGAGTCGCGCGAGCCGAATCAGCCGCCACAGCAGCAGCAGCAGCAGCACGTTGCAGGCAGCGTTAGCAGCAGCGCCAACGGCGCGCCAGGGGATCCGAGCGGCGCTGCAGTCGGCGCCGCAGACCTCTCGATGCGAGACGGCCACTCTCGAGCTGCACCCTCCCTGCGCCTCAACCGTTTGGAGCTTATGCACAAGGCAGGCGAGGATGCGGAGCTCATGCAACTCGCGAGTGACGAGGCGGAGAAGGCGGCGGAGGCGGCGGAGGCGGTCTGCCAGTACATGCGGCGCCAAATGCAAGGCTTGCGCGCGCGCTCGCAGCCGGAGGTGACGCCTGCCGCGGTGACCGCGGCAGTCGAGCCGGCGTCGCCACCGCGCCCAGCGGAGCGCCCGGAGTCTACCGCTGCGGAGGCGGAGGCGGAGGCGGAGGCGGAGGCGGAGGCGGAGGAGGCATCCAGCGGCGGCGCCTCACAGCCCGGCCCCACCTCTGCCCTCTCCACCACCGCCTCTGCCGCGGCCACCATCTCCGTCTCCCACTCCGTGGCATCCCGACCCCCACGGTGACAACCTACGCCTCCTTGCCATCGCGCTGCGCATGATGGTCGACGATCGACATGACAGCGCCGATGCACCGGACGAGCTGCAGACGTACGCGGTGATGATTGACTTCTGCTCGGCCCATCAGAAGGGCAAGTGTGGTGAGGCGCGGACGACGCAGGAGAACGCTCTCTTCACAAGGGCGCTCCACAGCATGGGCGACTGGTACTCGCACCAGGAGACGACGGTGATCAAGCTCACCAAGCTGCCCGAGGGCTATCCGAACGGCTTCGACTTCCCGGACGGCATGGTTGCAAACACCGCGGACTATGCGGGGCGTGGGTGGTGCTTCGAGGAGGCCTCGGTCGCCGGCCTCATCAAATCGTCGGGCAAGGTGCTCGACCTCGGCCAGTATGACAAGGCCTCCAACCTCGAGGAGCTGAAGAAGGAGTGCAAGGCTGGCCGCGCCCCGCCACTCACGCCCGCCGAGTTCGACAGGCAGCTCGAGACCAAGTCGTTCACCTCGAAAAAGGCTGACCTCGCTCAGGTGCAGGCCCTCTACCTGCACGCGTATGAGAGCCGATTGGGCTGCGTGACGGAACTGTGGCTGCGCGAGCTTGGGTGGGCGGACGCCGAGTGCGAGCAGCTCATCTCGGTGATTCGCTCCGGGGTGCTCAAAGAGCTCAAGCTGCTGGTCCTCAACCTCAACGATATTGGAGACGACAGCGCCAACCTCCTCGCCGCCGAGATACTGAACGGTGCGCTGCCAAAGCTCAAGGAGCTGAGCGTCTATGGCAACGCGCGCCTCTCGACGAGCCGGGGGTTGGATGAGCTTTGGATGGCGTGCAAAGAGAGGCGCGTGGCCCTGTTCACGCGCGCGCAAGTGCCCGAGTGGTCGTATATGTCTCGTGTATTGTAACTTGGTCGGTTATAACCGATGGCGTCCACTCGATCGAACCTCGAGACCCCAGTTCGAGATCGAGTCTCGAAGCTGTGTGTGTGCCTGTGTCATAATGCGGTTCGTATGCGTACGTCCGTGTGTGTGTGTGTGTGTGGTGGTGGGGGGAAACACGTGTGAACACCGTGTGTGTGAATACAGAACGAGCAGATCCTAGTATTACTGGGGGATGCTGCTTTCTTTTCTGCTCCGATTTCAGTAATACTAGGATCGATCGGCGCTTGAGTAAGGGGCGTGTCGATCTTGACCGGTTTGAGCGCCGGGTCTCGTCAAAGGCCTCCGCGCCACACACGACGTTGACGCAACAACAAAACAAACTTCAGGCTGCCCTTGAAGAGAGAGAGGGACTCTCTCTGTCGAAACTGGAGCAAGTTGTTTCTCTTTGCCCGTGCCTTCGTACTGCCACCAAAACCCTCGCTCCTGTACGGATATGGCACGCATCCTGCTCAGCCTCCTCGCCCTCCAGCCCTCTGTCGGCGGCCTGCAGTCTCCGTGGCGCCCGATCGCCAGTACGTCTGCCAGACCATCTGTCTCACCCGCCGCCGCTGCTGCTGCCTCTGGCCCCTCGTTCAGCGAGCTGCCGCTGCCCGAATGGCTCGTGGTCGAGGTGGGTTAGTAGTAGGTTAGGTTAGTTAGGTAGTGGGCAGATTTACCATACCTTCTCGAGATTCCAAACTGTACCCCTACGCGGACCCGTGGGACGGCCAGCGGGGCCCGTTCTTCGAGCGCAATTGGCTCCCCGACATGCTGAGCGGCCTCGGTGGCGTCACCGAGATGACTCCAAACTTGTGATGTCGGTTTTCCCAGTTGACCACCAACCACAGCGAGCAGCGTCGGGTCGGCGTGTCACATTTTTGACAGCCGACACGATCGGCACACGGATCTCTACACGCACGCACGCACGCGTGGCTCGCGCGCGCGCCGATCACGCCCGATTTTAGCTTGATCCGTGTCGGAACAGTCGTGCAGGCATGAGCAGGCATGAGGCGGCGCGTTTACGTCAAGACGCCGACCTGGCCGTGAAGAGGCACTCGGAAGCCCTCGCACGGCGGCAGCAGGCGGAAATAGATGAAGAGTCAACAAGGAAGGAAATGTTCAGGGCTCGCGAGTTGGCTGCTCAAGCTGAAGCTGCTGCGCGAAAATCTCCGGGTGGAATATTTGGAGAGCCGTCGACACTTGGCGCCGAGATACTCGCGGGGATGCATGGCCAGTCTTCAGATGTCATTACGCTGGTGGCAATGTCATCAACCTGGTGGCGGCAGGCATGGGATTTCTTCAGCGTTGGGCCCCTACTGAGGATATGTCGCTCACCCTTGTGGCGGGCAGCAATTCTTGCGGCAACGCAGGCTCATGTCAGGCCTGAAACACTGGTCCGCTGTCACATTGGTCAGCTCGTCGGGTTGATGCGTCTTGGATCAGCACAGCAAGCTTGCTGGGCGATACAGAAGCTGATTTATTCACATCGATTCACATTTCCGCGCTCCTCATTCAACACTCATAGACCAACTCATCGCGTGTATGGATATGAATACGGATCGATGCAACATGCATTGAAGGCGGCCCACGGCGTCGCGCCATTATGGAAGTGGCTTCGTGCAGCAGTGGATGACAAATCCCTGCAGTCCGCAGCAGGTCTTCGCTACGCAGCGGCTCGCTTGCTGCTGCTTCTTCTCATTGGCTCCCAGGACGCCGACGAGCGAGACGAGATCACTAGTATGGGTGGCGATGGAGCGGTCAAGCTCGTGAACGAGTATGGCAGGCAGATTGATCTGCCGTTGCCGCCGACGCTCGCCAGACCCGATACACATGAGATGCTTCCTTTTGGAGAAGACCGGCACGCCTCCGAGCTCCTCTGGCCGACGATGCGTCTGAGCGCCCATGAGGTGTTTGGCTTACCCGACGACGCACGGATGTACGTCTATCTAAATGGCGAGCCTGTGAACAAGAATCAAAACCCCCAAGGCCCTATGGCCATACAATTCGCAGTCGAATGGACCCCCGACCTCGCCGATGACGATTCTCGAACAGAGTTGGCCGGTTGGCGGGTGAAGCTGCCCAGTGACGAGAAGTGCAAGGCGCTCAGCTTTGCTCGGAAAAGCGCGCGCCTTCGGAAAGCGGAATGAGTCGACCGTTGTGCAAAAGTAGTGTACTCGTGTTGGCCACGCTCGTGTGCCGTACGTGTGCTTGCGTGCGTATTGTACCGCGTGGCCACCGCCCACCTCTCTGAGGCGCCTGGCACCGCTCGTTCTGCCCCCTCCCCCGCCCGCGGCCCGGCCGTCCCGGGTGCGACACTGTGTTGTGGGGTAATATGTGATAACGGTGAGAGCTTACCAGCTTTTCCCGAGATCGTCTAGACAGAGACACCTAAATATACGAGTGAGTAGCGACGTGCGATCAGAGTGAGATATTCCTAATAGGTCACATGGTATGAGGGGCCGCGGTTGCACGGGCGGCCTCTATGGGCGGGGGGGTATGGTCCTGACCGCCCATTCCCGGTCTCCGGGAGGCTGGGTCTGTCAGCAGGCGGGGGGGTATGGTCTCGAGGTGGGTTAGGTTAGGTTAGGTAGTGGGTAGAGCGTACTGGGTTCCGGCTCCTACCCGGATAGGGGGTCTGTTGGGACTGGCTGGCCCCTCCCAGATAGGTAGGTAGGTTGGTCTTGTTTGGCCCAAAAGGGCCCTGCAATAGGTAGGTACCCCTATTTTCATCTTTTTTCGCTTCGCTGCGCGGCCTGGGGACAGGTAGGTAGGTAGGGCGTTTTGGCACGAGTCACTCAGACCCCCTATCCGGGTAGGAGCCGGAACCCTGGACCGGGCGACGCGTGCGGGCACGCGTCGGTGTGGGTGCTTGGCGCCATACCACGCTTCCACATGCCGCTACCGCACGTGAGCGACGGCACGCTCCCTGCCCACGTGGAGGAGCAGCGCACGCGCGTCTCGATCCATGAGGACGCGCCGCGGATGACTGCGACAGTCGAGGCGGCTGGCGCCTACTTTGCGTCAGGCGTCGACAACTCCTTCTCGATGGAGCGCTTCCGCCGCGACCTTCGCATCGAGGTGCAGCAGCTCGACGAGGAAGAGATTGTCTTTGACGTGATCGGGATCGACGCGGCCATTGCCAACGCCTTTCGGCGGATCCTGCTCTCTGAGGTGCCTGCGATGGCAATCGACAAGGTGTTTATTCTCAACAACACGTCGATGACAGAGGACGAGGTCCTCGCGCACCGGCTCGGCCTCATCCCCATCCGCGCCGACCCGCGCCTCTTCCGCGAGCGTGTCGGCGATGAGGACCCGGACGAGCATCACGTCATCGCATTCCGGCTCGAGATCAAGTGCACGCGAGGCAACAAGGACGATCCCGGGTCGAGCGAGATGGTAAACTCGCGCGTCCTCTCCAGCCACCTGCAGTGGATCCCGCAGGGCGACCAGGAGGAGCGCTTCCGCGAGCGCGAGATCAAGCCGGTGCACGACGACATCCTGATCGCAAAGCTGCGGCCGGGTCAAGAGATCGTGCTCGAGGCGTGGTGCGAGAAGGGGATCGGCAAGACGCACTCCAAGTGGTCGCCCGTCGCCACCGCCTCGTACCGCCTGCTACCCGAGATCCGGGTCAAGCCCGCGCGCGCGCGCGACGCCGACACGGCCGAGGCGCCGCCTGCGGCCGCGCCGTCCATCTTCGACGCGGCGGAGGGCGGCGCGGCGCCGTCGGTGGCGACGCGGCCGCGGGCGTGCTCGATGCCGGGGCGGCACGGCGGCGCGGTGCCGGGGTGGGAGCATCGGGTGCAGTGCTCGCGCGTGCGCGACCACTTCATCTTCTCGGTCGAGTCGACCGGCATTCTGCCGCCAGAGGAGCTGTTTTGCGAGGCGGCCAAGGTGCTCATGCAAAAGGCGGCCGACTTAGCGCAGCTTCTCAAAGACGCCGTGTTAGGGCAGGGCGGCGGCGCCGACGAGTGAGATGACCTCGCGGCGCGTCTCGGCGCGTGTGTGACGCTCTGCGATACGATAGGTGTGTCTGTGTGTGGTCGCTCTCGCGCGAGAAAGTGAATCTTGAAGTGTTGCACTCTGCACAAACATATGGAGGCACATTCTTGCGTCGTCGTACTGCACTCAGTACTCTGAAGCGCGATTTCCGCTTCGGGCCCAGTAGCACAACCACATGACAAGCGAAGGTACGCCAAGGCCCAAGCAACGCCAACGGTGTGTGTGGTCGGTGTGCGACTGCGAGCTCTGGGGGGGCGCGGGGGCCCCCGGAGGCACCGTGCGCCGCGCAGCAGTGCGGAAACGCAAACGGAGGGAAACGGGGCTCCGGCGCTCATACTCGCTCATACTACCAACTTCCCGATCTAACCCGGTCTAACAGAGGGCAGATTTGGAGAGATCTCGAGGAGTACATATAGATAGACCCTCCAATCATCAGCAAACTCCGACCTGATCGGTCGTACTGACCGCCGACAGATAACTCAAGACAGCAGACAGGCCGACGTCTGCACGCGGCCGGCCGGGCGAGAGGCTTGACACGATCCGACCCTGCGAGACCCTGACGCTGCTGCTCTAGCTATCAGACATGCACTGCTGACTGCTGCCACAATGTGCGACCTGTGCTGGCCCACTTGGCGGCCTTCCCGGTCAGTGGTGATGCGCAGTTCAGAGCTGTCGGTGGCGCGATGCCGCACTGGTCCCACATTGGTGACACGAGACCACCACGTTTGCCGGTCCAAGAGAGAGGCACCGGCGCTGTCGTGAGAAGGTGCATGGTCCCTCTTGACTGCCCATGCGCGCGAGGCTGTGTAGGCATAGCCTCGAGAGTGCCAGAGCCAATCCGAGGCGACGCGCATTGCGCCAGAAGCGTGCACGCAGCTGGAAGGACACCTTCCTACTGGCCGTACGATCAGGTTGTCACTGAATGCTTGATACTAAGGCCGCGAGCTATGCAGGTGATCAATTGTGCAGCATGGCACGGTCAGCAGCGCCGACAGGCTGTCGCAAGGCGTGATAGCATGGCCGCAAGGACGCCGAATTCCCATGAAAACAAGTGAAAAATCGCAAAAAAGAAAAAATCCCAGATCGGCGCCTGCGGCGGGCCATCGGACCCCATCGCCCCCCCGCATGGATACCCTCTAGGGCCCCCGCGCCCCCCCAGAGACTGCGAGCTTAGGGGACCCCTAGGCTTGAAAGGGTGGGCCCTGGGGCACCTGCGACTTAAACGGCTTAAAACCTGCCTAGGTAGGTTTTAAGAGCTGCTGGGCCGCCGATTCCTTAAACGGTCTTAAACGCTTAAACGGTGCGGGAGAGCTCCCGAGGTCAATGGTCCGGGAAGCTGGCTACAGTCAGCTGGTTCGGACGGACGGAAAACTCTCCCCCTTTTATGCCTGACCCTGGGCATGCCTCTCTGGGGGTGAGCTGGGCCGGCCGCCTCCGGGTCCGCAACTCGCACGGTGGGCTCGCGTCCGGGCGAGCATCTGAGGCCCGCGGTTGTCCTCTCGCTGGGCGCGACCGACATGGAGAGCCACTGCACACAGATCTGTGCTTTTGGCGCCTATTGCTCGCTCTCTGTGCAATCGCGACGCCAGAGGCCGTGCTTGGAGAGTGTGTCGCAGTGCTGCTGCGTCAGTGGATTGAGCCGCGACGCAGGCTCCATCGGTGAGCTGCGGCGGCGCACCGGCCGCTCCATCCATAGCTCTCCGGCGAGCCGTCGCAAACGCGTTTTCCGTCCGTTTCATCGAGTTTGCCCGAGTGGTAAAATGCAATCGAAT
>NW_005200210.1:69435-78660 GCF_000372725.1 Emiliania huxleyi CCMP1516 | reverse complement strand
CCGAAGGCGTGTGCCGGATTTTCTTTCTCCGTTGGTGTACCTGTGTTAGTGCGAAGTGGCAAGTGCGCGAGGGTCCAGTCCGCAGTCCCGTGTCTAGGAGGTGTCTAGGAGGTGTCTAGGACGTGTCGCCTCGACGTCTGAGTCACGGTGCAGCAGCGGCGGCGACGACTGGAACGGGTCTCGCAAGTAGACGACGTCGACATCCGACCGAGAGGAGCACGTTGCAGCCAACCTTGAGCCACGGCACGAGCAGCCGGAAGGTTAGGTTAGGTAGAAAGGTGAAGAACAGCCAGGCTCGGACTGGACACCAACGCGGTATGGGTGGACGCTGGACAGATGATGACGGCACGCACGAGCGACACATACAGGTAGGTAGCGGTAGGTAGAAGCTGCCCGTGTGGTCCGTGGGGAAAAAACCAAAATCGAGACGGACTTCATGAACGGCCGGGCAATATGTCTTCCTTACTATTATTAATTGATGCTTTTCGCACGGCTGAGCCCCCCCCCCCCCTTCCCCCTGCGCCCATTCCCTGCCCTCTCCCGTCACACACTCCGTCAGAGCCCCCTCCCCTCCTGCACAACAGGAATCTTGACAATTAACCGATGGGCTTGCCCATCCCGGAGTGGTTCGACTCCACATAAATCCGAGACGGTGATGGGAGGGTCGTGTGGTGGTCTCAGGCCCAGTGAGGTAGTGCATCTGACTATCCCGGATCCTGCTGAACAAGCTCCTCTTGTAGCTCGATCGGTCACACCGCCATCGCCGTCGGGGAGAGGGGGGACGACACTGCTTCGGCAGCGTCGAGGAGGCGCGGCACCAGCTCCGCCTTTCGCCCCGAGGATGGCATCCCGCGCGCCTGCGGGGGACGTGCCATGGACGCGTCGTGGACGTGCCCCTCCCGAGGAGGGCGCTGGTCACGCGCCTCGAGGAAAGGTCTAGGAAAGGTCTAGGAAAGGTCTAGGAAAGGTCGGAAAGGTCTAGGAGGGCGTTGGTCGCACGCCTCGAGCTCCGACCGCAGCTGCGCCACCTTGAGCTTGGCCACGTCTGGCAACGCCACGTCTGGCAACGCCGTCTTCTCGGCGGCGGCCGCCGCGCTGCCGCCGAGCTGCACGTACGGCCCAAAGGGGCCCCGGCGCAGCGACACCTCGAGGCCGGTCTCCGCGTCGCGCAGCCGGCAGCCGCGGGGGAGGGCGCCACATGTGGGTGACTGGCTAAGAGGCTATAGACGAGGGGCCGCTGAGCGCTGTACGGGCTGCAGAGGCGTCTCACCAGCGCCGGCGTTCGCCGGCCTTTATTTGCCGACCAGGGACGCAGGGGCTGAGGAGCGGGGCAGATATGCCTGGATGGGCTATCCCGCCCGCGGCGCGCCTGTCCATCCCCGCCCGGTTCCCGGGCCTCGGTTTGAGATAGCGTTCGTGTTTACTATTTTTCGTTGTATGTGGCTCTTGTTCAGTGTATGTGGCTCTTGTTTACTGTTTTTGAGGCGCTCCAAAGAATTTTACAGGACAAACTCTCTCTCACAGCAGACAGGCTCGACAGAGCACAGAGGTGCGGACTGGCGCGTGCTAGCTCTAAAGAATTTTAAGCTCTCCTCTAGACGGAAGGCATTTCACCGACAGGAGGGAGAACGACGAGAGTGGGACGACCGCGAGGTGGCATGAAACCCCTGCTCTAGAGGGAATTTTCTGTATATCGTGAATGATCGCCGAGTATCGCCTAATATCGCGCAATATCTGCAATATCGCGCAATATCGCCATTCATCGCATTTTTATCGCCAAATATCGCGCGGTATCGCGGTTGCGATATTGTGAAAAATCCCTCTAGAGCAGGGGTCATGAAGGTTGTAGCGAGAATCGGCGAGGGACTGCGAAGGGAAGGGAGATAGGAAGAGGCAGACTCCCAAGGGTGGGCGACGGCTAGCAACACACCTTCCTTCCCGTGAAATCCCTGTGTGTGGTGGCGGCGTGCCGTCCTGCCATTTTTGTTTCTTCTTTCTGCATTTCACCGACACCCCGTCGTCCGTCCCGCGCTGTTAATGGACACGCTGCCGCTGATCTCCGACGCCCCGCCGGTCCCACCGAGGGCGCGGCCGCCGCCTAGTCCAGCGTTCAGCGAAGAATCGGGCGGCATGCGGGCTCCCGCGTGGAAGGACAGCACGCTCCAGGAGGTTGAGATTGGCTCTCAGCAACACAGCTGCACCCGGCTTGCCCCTCTCGCCCTCGGGCTTCTACTTATCGTGGCTTCGGCGCTGGTGCTCTGGTGGCAATCATTTCCGACGGATCCGCCCGACGGAGACGGAGTGGTCTACTTGCACGGGGCAAGTTTCCCAGCGCTCTTTGTGATGGCTGACTCTCCGCTGTGGTACTGCGGCGGCGGCGACCGCACTTTTCTGTTCGTCCGCCTGTACACCCTGGCCGCATATCTATCGGAGGAAGCCTTTGGCGCGTGCCAGCTCAGCGACACAATCGCAACGGTCGGCCTTCGCGGGACCATCTCAACGCCCGCTGCCAAGGCGTTGGTGATCCACATGCAGCATTCGGCCTCGCTGCAGCAGATGATAGACTCGCTGGTGGAGTCCGTTCAGCCGCGCCTGCCCGCCGCGACCGCCGCCGCAACCATCTCGCATCTACACGACGCGATAATGCTGTTCGGGCAGCCTCTCGAGCCCGGCAATCGGATATTCATGGCGTGCCACGCCGGCGTGCTCTCCATTGCGCTGGACGAGCCCGCCGTGCCGCCCGAGGCAGAACAGCGGGTGGACCCGCTCGTGGAGCCCGGGCTCTGCATGGCGATGTGGGATATGTACCTCGGCCAGGAGGCGATCTCGGCTGACATCAAGCGCGGCTTCGTTGCGGGCGAGAGGCGGCGCGAAGCAGCGCTCTGTGGTCGTGAGGTGGTGGAGGAGGAGGAGGAGGGCGGAGGGCTCGATGTCGGTGGCGTGGCGTCCGCAGCCGCCGGTGCGACGCAACAGGCATTTGGCGCGCTGAGCAGCGGCGCTGGGGCTCTGGCTGGCTCGATCCACTGGCCGCGGCGCCGCGGGCAGGGTTGACGCTCACCCCACGGACGCGTCACGACCAATGTCGACGACCGCCCCGGACCGAGGCGCTCTCGCACCATCCACACTTGGTACTTATTTGTGGTTGCAGAGGGGGGGGAGAGGAGGGAGAGAGAGAGAGAGAGAGAGAGAGAGAGAGAGAGAGAGAGAGAGAGAGAGAGAGAGAGAGAGAGAGAGAGAGAGAGAGAGAGAGAGAGAGAGAGAGAGAGAGAGAGAGAGAGAGAGAGAGAGAACTCCCCCTCCCTACACAGTAGTATGAATGAAAGGCTAGCCGAAAGTCGCATGTTTGACCATTATTGACGGTATTTGGTGTGGGCACGCGCTATGGTAGCAAGCCTCTACGGCCTGCCTACGACGCGCCGCAGCCTCGGCCCTCGCGCCTCGACGCGGTGCCGCGCGCCCCCCGAAAAGCCCCGGGGTTCCCGGTGAGAAGGGGGGGAATGGCCGTTTTGCAACCTTCCACTGAAAGGGGAAAGGTCCCCGGGCCCCCCCCCCCCCCCCCCCCGCGGAGCGCGGTGTGTGCTCTCAGTGCTGTTCCTATACATCCTAGTGCTGTGTCGTGTGGTGCGGTGTTCACGACCACGGATCTCGCGGTCTCTTGACTCTTGCGTGTCTCGTTCTCTTGACTATTCCAGCTTGCCTAAAAGGGGCTCTCTCGATTCTTGTGAGATGTGTGTGATGACCCGAGAGATAGCGGAGTCCGGAGACCGATGCCGCGACACAACAACACCGAACACGCGTGCAGAGCGGATAGAGTTTGAAGGGGGTCGCCGCTACAAGCCCGACCTCCCTGATCAAACGCAGCCTCTGGTCCCTCTGGCGCCCAGCGACGCCGTCAAAAGCTCAGCGCCTTGACGGTCTCGTTGAGCGCGGAGATGGCGGCGTCTTCTTGGGCCGGCGCGTCTGGGGCGGATCGGCCGTCGCCATCCTTGCGGTAATAGGGCGAGCTCTCCTTTGCCTTTCGGTGGAGGACGGAGCGGCGCTCGAAGCTCGGCCGCGGAGTCAGCTTCGAAAAGTCGTCCGAGGAGCGGAGCGAGTTGTTGTCGATGACGAAATCCTCCTCCCCCTCGCGCGCGGGCGGCGGCGCGGCCGCGGCCAGCTTCGGGCTCACTGGCGAAGTGGGACCGACCCCCTCGGGCGACCGGTGGGGCGGCACGTTCTCCGCGCCGGTCGGCTCGTCGCCGCCCGCCTCGCCCACCTCGGCCTCCGCCTCCGGCGCGGACGCGTAGTCCTCCTCGTCGCCCGACGAGGAGGGGGACGCCTCGCGCGGCTCGCACGCATGCCCGCCCTCGGCTGCACCGCCGCCGAGCTCGACGCCGACGATGGTGCCGATGCGGCGCCACTCGGCGGAGCGAGCCAGGTGCGGCGCGAGCGCGGCGGTGCGCCCGATCGCCGCGATCTCGAGCACGAGCAGCCTCGCGTGCTCCGGCGAGCAGCGCGAAGCCTTGCCGCCCGCTCCCTCCCGCATGAGCAAATTGCGCTCGAGCCGCGGCAGCAGCTTTGCCGACTTCAGGATGGCGGCGCCGAGGCGGGCGTCGTCGCAGCGCAGCGCGGAGACGAGCGCCTTGAGGAGGGCGTGCCGCAGCATGTCCTGCCGCCCGCCCCCGTTCCGATCCACCCGCGTGAAGAGCTCGGCCGTGACCAGCGCAGCCGAGCAGCTGCCGCGGCAGCCGAGCAGCTCTTGCGGCGCTGAGTCGAGGAAAGAGGACCACAAGCGGGCGGCGGCGCGGGCAACCTCGCAAGAGCCGTGCGCCAGCAGCCGCGAGAGCGGGCCGAGCAGCGCCGCCACCGCCCCAGCCACCCTCGGAGCAACCTGGGGCGCGCCCTCTCCGCCTGGCCCCGCCTCTGCGTCTCCACACGCTTGCTCAGCGGCGAGCGCGGCGGCGCCGAGGGAGAGGAGGGCAATCTGCGACTGGCGGCGGCGGTGCGCGGCGCAGTCGCCCGCGGCGACCGCCCGCGTGAAGAGCGGGAGGAAGGGCCGCGCCACAAGCGTGAGTAGCCGCGCGCCGTCCGCCCGCATCGACGCCGCCTCGAGCACGCAGCAGAGAAGCTCCGCGGCGTCGAGGGAGGCGTCGCCGCCACCCTCCATCAGGCGCATCAGGCTGGGCAGGATGGACTGCTCCCCCACCAGCGCGAGCTGCAGCGGCACCGCCCCCTCCTCCCCCAGCCCCGCCTGCCCGCCCAGCCCGATGACGTTTTTGAGGAGCATCCTCACGGCCTCGCAGTGCAGGTGAGGCACGAGGGAGAGCAGCAGCCGCGGCAGCCCGAGCGCACTGCGGCGCGGCGGGAGGCGGGTCGGGATGGGACGGGGCGGGGCATCGGGGCGGGGCATCGGGGCGGGGCATCGGGGCGGGGCATCGGGGCGGGGCATCGGGGCGGGGCATCGGGGCGGGGCGGCGACGGGCGCGATCTGGATCGGCGGAGGGGGGAGCGGAGGGAGGGAAGCGGCCGGGGAGGCGCTCACGAGATTGCGGCGCCGAGCCCGCCGGACCCCTCGGGGGAGAGGAGGAGCGCCGCGGCGCAGCGGCACCAGTAGTAGAGCAGCACGGGGTGGCGCTCCGGCCGCTCGACGAACTGCCACATTCGCGAGAGGACCGTCGGATTGCGCAGCAGCCCGCGCGTGCCGATGGAGGAGGAGAGCAGCACGGCGGCGGCAAAGGCGTCCTCAAAGCGGCGCCCCTCCTTTGGCGCGTCGGCAGGTCGGGGGTCCTCCGCGCTGAGGAGCGTGCCGACAAGGGCGGAGAGCGCCTCGGGCGCCGCGAAGACCGCGATGGCGCGCGCGTTGGACTCAAACTCCGACTGCACGCCCTGGATGCACGACTCGAGGTGCTCCTCTCGCCCGAAGAAGCCGCTGGTGGCGATGAGCTCGTCCTCAAAGGCTGTGAGCGTGTCCACGACCCGGCGGACGTATTCGCCGTACGTGTCGAGCTTCATGCTCCTGGGACGGCGGCGGCGGTGGCGGCGGTGAGCGAGGCGGCGGCGGAGGCGGAGGCGAAGGGCATGGAGGAGGTGGTGCGGGGGAGGCGGCAGGGAGGGAGGAGGAGGCGAGGGGCGAAAGGGCGAGGACCAGGCTAGCACCGACCGGCGACTGAGGTTGAGCAGCTTCAAAGGGCGGCAGCAGGAAAAAAATGCTTTGGCTTTTAAGCCTCCGCAAGTGCTCCCTGCCTAAGGGCAGGGATCTCTAGCCCGTAATTAACCCGATGACAATCGTCCGGCCCGCTGGGTGCGCTTCTTAGCTCCCCGGCCCTGGACGTGCGGTTGATGACCGCACTCCAAGTGCTCCAAGTGCACCGCTCACACACGGTCTCGCCGCCGCTCGCTGGGTGGGAAGGAATGTTGACGACACATTGACCGACCGTGCAGATCACCTCGGAATGGCTCGCCCCAGCTCGCACTGTCCCGGGTTCCCTCGCCCATGGTAGGGCAAAAAATGAAAAAAAGCGTAAGCGTGTGAGCTGTGAGTCTTCCCGCTTTTGTATTTTCGCTTGTATGTAGGCAGACGAGCAAAAGAGCGAATCGGGGGGAATCGGAGCTGCCAGCCCCGGGAGGACGGGCGGTGGGACCCCGAGACTGGGGACTAAGCAAGTGTGCTTGCCTCCTTCCGCGTCTAGGTACGGCGACTACTTGGGTACATGCTCGGCGGTCGCACGCCCACGCTCGCCGACGCCTGCGAGCTCGAGAATCTCTGGTTTGCGATGCGAGACGTGCTGAGCCTACAGGGCGTACGGGGTAGCCGTCACTTTCCCGCCTCAAAAGGGCGGGGCTGTCCCGGAAAGTGAGAGACGCCGGGCAGCGTGACGCATTACTGAACCCTCCCATACGTGTTTGGGCTCCTCCTTCGCTGTCCCATCTCCTCATCTCTGTCCCGCCTGGGCGGGGCAGCGGGTGGGCGCGCGGTGCGGCGTGGCGTGTGAGTGTGTGCGACTGCAACGACGGACCGCTCGCAAGAGACCATTGGGTTTGTACTATTAACAACGAAGGCGCTCTCAAAAAAAAAGGCACCAAAGTGCGAAAAAAGAAACACCCCGAAACTCGGCGTTTTCAGTGCACCCCGGCGGACCATCAGTGTCGGCCTTGACCTTCGTGCCGTTGGTGATGGCGGACGAGGAGCAGGGAGTCACCGAGGACGACGAGAAGGTCACCGAGGACCGCGCGACGATGACTCCCAAGCTTCGCGGGCGACTCCTCGAGTGCACGTCCTGCGGCTTGATGCCCGCGTCCAGGGAGAAGCGTGGCTGTTGCCACCATTTGGTCGCCGGAACGGACGGCGACGTGTCGGAGGTGGTGACCTGGGTGTGGAACTCGGAATTGCCACAATTCGCCGCGATGCCGAAAATCACTTTGGGCCCCGACGTCGACACTTCTGGTACGACCGACTACACGTGCAAGAGCCTCCACACCTGGGCGATGATCTACAGGCGCAGCCTGCCGCCTGCGCCCATTCATTACCACCCGTTAGATCGCACGGCACAGCATTCGGGATGCCGCTCACTCCCCGCCACACCGCACGCTCTGGCAGCCTCTCGACTGGGCATGTGTGCAACCAGCCCGTCCTTCTCTCCGTCACGATCGTGATGCTCCAGTCGTTGCTCGTTTTCGCGATGCTCTTCACCGAGTTCTTCAACGAGGTTGACGACTACTCCACGACGTCAGCCATCGAGACGATGTTTGACTTCAAGTGGGACACGTTGCCGGGCCTTGCACAGTGCGCTGCCACCGTGGTGTCCCTCCTCCTCCTGCCATCCTTCATGGTGGTCTCCCTCGCGCACCTCAAGGGCGTGCAGGAACTCCCCTATCAGCGCTTGCTGCTCCACACCGCGTGGGCGTCTACACACACCTACGGGTGCTCTGGGCACCCTCCCAAGCTCCTCATCGTAGCTTGGATCGCGCACCTGACGCTGCTCGTGACCACGGTGCTGCCGACTCTGATCTTTGTGACTGCCGCCGCCGTCGCTACGAGCAGCGACCAAGTCGCCTTCGACAAGGCCACGCGACACCTCGGCCGTGCACCTCTGTTACACCTCCACCAGAGTCGGCACCGTCGACCGCGCGAGATCACCGCTCGCCCCGCTGCCTGCAGGTCCTGCTGCTGGGCGTCGTCTCGAGCTTTGTCATGTCAATCGACGAAAAGGGGCTGGACATCATTACTTTCATGGCCCCAAAGACAAAGTCATCTATTGGGGTCCTCGTCGTGACTCCGGACGCTGCGTGGGTGGCAGCTGCAAAGCCGCGGCAGGCCGCCCTCGTCATGTTCGTGTTCGAGTTCGCGCTGATCATTCTCATTGCGGTAGTTCCGCGGTACTGGGAGGTGTGCCGGGAGCCGCACGTGCAGCAGCGCGGGCTCGACACCTAAGGACCGCGCCACTCCGTCCGAGGCCGTCTAGCCCCCCTCCCTCGCTCCCCGTCCGCGCAGGCTTGGCTGCTATTTCCCCTCGGCGTTGCCCTGCTCGGTGTCTTTCAGGCACGCGGGCCACGTTGTCTGACCACTTCACCCCCTATAACAACGCACCTTCCCCGCATCCTCGATTCCTTAGTTTTTCTTCGTCCCCTTCGGGACGGGCACCCGCGGCTACACGCGCCAAATCATGGGCTGCTGCTTCCTCATCAACCTTGGGATCCAAATCGCGGTCCTTTGGCCCTTCCTGACCGGCCAGGATGACCTTGCAAGCCGCATTGTCAGCGCGGCTCTCGACGAAGACTACTAAGCGGGGTTCGAAGTCGTACGTGTCGTGTGTTGTGTGCTCTCCACCCCCAACGCCCTCTCTCTGTGCGCGCGCTCCGCGCTCTCTAGCCCTGTGCCATCTCCGCGACATGGCCCTCCATCACCATGCGTGCGCCAGTGCGCGGCTCCCCGTCCCCCCGCCCTGCGCTGGGCAATTTAGGGGCACACACTGAACGTCTGTTTACCTTATTAGGAGAAATCAGAAAAGGGAGAGCAGAGGGAGCAACGTGTGTTCTATCTAGGCCCCTGGATGGTATACTGCGCATTTGTTAAAGTAGAGTAACATCACACACACCCTGTCACCTCCGGCTGCGTCCCCGCCGCGGCCTACACGATGGCGTGGTGCCCGCCCTCCACCCCACCTCCCTGCACGGGGCCTCACTTTTGCTTGTGGTCCGCGGGCGCCAGCTTGTCGACGATGGCTTATAGCGCCTGCTCCGCCCCCG
>NW_005200210.1:51579-68643 GCF_000372725.1 Emiliania huxleyi CCMP1516 | reverse complement strand
GTGGACACACGCCGCACGACAGCCGGCAGCTCTGCAGCATGTACGCCGGGTTGTTCTTGCAGTGGCCATCTCGCGCCCACACCGGGCACTGCAGGCCTACGTGGCCAATACACCGACATCAGGGCGGGAGGACGGCACTGTGCAGTGTCTCCAGAGCACCGCGTGAAGACGAGGGGCCACGAGTGCAGTGAGTACAGCGAATTCGAGCGGAATACGCGGCCGAATACAGCGGAATACGTGTCCTCTCGAGCGCTGGTTGGGAGACAAGAGCACGTCTTCGGCTTCTAGGACTGCGGGCTCGTATCCACGCATGGCGTGGGTGGCGGAGACGGCGTCGGGGGCGCCGCCCGCCGCCCGCCCGCCGCCGCGTCGCTCCCGCCAAACCAGCAGAGCGCATACCTGTGGTGTGTCGAGGGGGGCGTCGAGGGGGGCGTCGAGGGGTGTGGGATCTCGAGCGGCCGGGGGGGGGGGAGGGGGTGTGGGGGGGTGGGGTGGGTGGGGGGGGGGTTCGAGGCGAGAGAGCCGTCTGAGGTCTGTCGGCGCTAAGCCACGATCACGGGGCGGCGGATCCTCCTTCGGCGACGAGTTCCTCACGTGCAAGCCGAGGGCTATAAGGCGCGTACGTTGCGAGGAAGAGCTCGAGCACGCGCATCGCCCGCTTGCCGCGCAAGACTAGGGCGGCGAGGTAGGTGGCGCAGGCGCCGCCCGCCAGCAGGTGCATCGGCCGGAAGACCGGCTCTGCAAACGTGTCCTCGCACCCCCAGTCCCAGTCCCCCGCGTCCCACAGGTGCACCGCCATCTCGCGCGCGGGTCGCAGCGCGTCGGCGTCGCCCTCGCCGCACTGGACCTTGCGAGCCATGAGGACGAGCGAGAGGGCCGCGAGCAGCAGCAACGAGGCCAGATCCGCGCAGCCCGTGAACATAGGCACCGCCACGCGGCCGCACGAGGACCCACACGAATAAGCGGTCCTCTCCCAGCCCCCGGCATCCGGCCCTGCTGTCAGCTGCTCAGCCCGAGCCTCGGCGGCTCCGCAGGGAGCCTCGGCGGTGAATGAGGCCGTCGCCGCCGCGATTCCCTCCTCAAACTGCTGCCTCACCGTCGGCGACTCCCCCTCCTCAGCCGCGAAAAGAGCGTCCGTCCACGGGGACGAGCGGTCTCCGGTAGAAAGGCGCGTTCCACCGTTGAACGAATCCCTCGAAAAGCGCGATCGGCTCGCCATTTTGGGGAGACTGAGTCTAAAGCGGCGCCGTCACGAAAGAGAATTTCACGCGGGATCTTCTACCACACAAACACAACCCCGGACCTTCCGTCCACGCATCGCTCACTGTCACGACACTAGAGAAGAGACACTCTCTCTCGACACTAGGCACGGGACTGGCGCGCACAGGCACTAGCACAGGAGCACAGAGCGCAGCGACAGGACGGCGGCGACGGCGGACATGGCAGAGACGAGTGTGAAACAAAGGGCGGCGGGGATGGACGGCGATCGACCAGCTGCTCGACGAGGAGGGCCACGTGAACAGCTTGGCGCGGGTGCCTGTGTACACAACAGCTGCTCACACACTCGCCTGCTGCCGCTGAGCTGTAGGCCAGAAGGCGGCTCGGGTGCCGCTCGAGCCGCAGTCGAGGATGATGCCCCAGCGGTCGGAATGGGCGGCGTCCGGGTCTGCTGTCACGGCCAGCACGATGAGGCTTGCGAGCATCGGCGGCAGTACTGTTCCGAAGAATCGAGCAGAGACGCGGTCTGGACACAGCCTGTGGCTGCCCCCGGCCTTTCGGCGACCGTTTGTGTTATATTGCAATACGACCAATTCGTTTCATTGAGCACTTGCGCACTTTAATAACTTATACGGCTCTCTCTCACAGCAGACTGGCACGTGCTGGTACTTATTGGGGACCAGTGAGTGTTGTGCGAGCGAGCGAGGGAATCCCCCCGCCCGAGGAGTTTTGTTCGAGAGTTTTGTTGGTTGGAGAGAGATTTCATTCTCTTGCTTGGTTGGCTCGGCTGGGTGTGCACATGCACATGTGCATGTGCACATGCACATGCACATGCACATGCACATGCACATGCACAAGATGTGCGCACAAGATGTTAACGGAGTCTGTGCGTGCTTTTCGCTTAGTGAACCACAACACAAAGAATTTTAATACGAAAACTCCCTCGCACGACACTGGGCACGGGACTGGCGCGCACTGGCACTAACACAACAAACTCGATCACGGCGAGCGGCAGGTTCAGTTCACTCCGTCTTCAGTCTTGCAATTTCGTCCTTTTGCCGCTCTATGAAGGCAGTAAATGTTTTGTGATCCTCTTCTGCCACCTCCAAGTCTTCAATGGCACGCTCGAGCTGCGCGTGAAGTGCCGCTTTGTCTCGACTAGCCTCAGACAAGGCAGCCTGTAGACACTCGACCTCCTCCATATTCTTCTCATTGCTTCGGATGAGGTCGTCAATCATCGAAGCGTGCATCGCTTCCATCGCCTGCAGTTTGCCTTCATGTTCTGCATTCAGCTTATCCCGGATAGCCTGCACAGCCAATTCAACGTCATTCGCATGCTCATCATCAGCCATCTGTTTAATCTCTGGCGCGGTGTTAGAAGTCAGAGCTTTTGCTGAGGCAGCTTCTGGTGAGGCGGCTGGATCAACACGTGCGAGGAGTGAAGACTCGGCAGCTGGCAAGGAGACAGAGAAACAGCTGCCAGCTGCCGAGTCTGAGGCCTCGCCGTGAGCTTTCTTCATACGCTTCGTGGCGATTCGTTTCTGTGCCGCCTCGTTATTCAGCCTGCACTGCTTGCGCCTGACACCTGTGTCCTGGCCTTCGCTCGGCTGCGGTTCGTGAGTGAATCGTACCCTCTCTGCCCATTCTCGCCCGTCCTTGCTACAACGCATGAAAGATAGGACGTGATTTGGGTCATCCCACGTGCGTGGGGCCCTGCCAGCCTTGTCGAAATGACCATGATTGATGCCCTCACGAATGGAGTCGCGCACTGCAGAAGATGCATTTCTTTCATCGAAGTATAGTGACGTGCCCTCCGCACTGAGAAAACCAAACCCACGATGTTCCTTGAAGGATATCAATGTGCCTTCGAGCAGCCATTTCTGTATCGGCACGCGCTTCTGCTGCACTTTCTGGTAGGCTGTGAGCCGCGAGCGACACCATTCTGAAGCGAGCTGCGGCGCCATCATACCCACTGCCACCGACCTAGCATCTGAACTCGTAGCCTTCTTGGACGCTGGCACACTCGACTCCTGCTCCCCAAGTCCTGCCGGAGCAACGTTCAGTAGCCGCCCTGCAGAAGCTTGCTGTGATACTGACACCGAGTGAGACGCCAGCGAGGGTGCCAAAGGGAGAGGCATGGACAATGGCGGCGCCGGCAAGCGCGGTGGCGGCAACAGGAGCGGTAAGCACGGCGGCGGCAGCAGGAGCGGCAAGCGCGGTGGCGGCAGCAGGTGCGGTAAGCACGGTGGCGGCACCGCCGCAGGAGCGGTAAGCACGGTGGCAGCAGGAGCGGCGCCACCGCCGCCTCTGCTAAATGATGAGCACAAGCCAGAAAGTGCTGCTGCCGCCGGCGTCCATGCCTGCGTCGTGGGCGTCAGCGGCTGAGCCGTGTGAAACGGCTGTGCCTGCGTCGTGGGCGTCAGCGGCTGAGCCGTGTGAAACGGCTGTGCCTGCGTCGTGGGCGTCAGCGGCTGAGCCGTGTGAAACGGCTGTGCCTGTGTCGTGGGCGTCAGCGGCTGAGCCGTACGAAACGGCTGAGCCGTGGAAGCAAGCGATGGCAACGCTTCCCCGGCTGGCGGCGCCCGCTGCCAGCCGCGAAATCTGAGGTCGCCCCGCCCGCCTCCACCCCCGCGACGGCCCCGCAGCGGCCGGGCCGGCTGCCTTGGTGGGCGGGACACTTCCCGCTGCCGCGTCGCGGCCGCGGACGCGCTCGGAAGCATATGTGTACGTACACATGTATATGCCTGAATCGCTGAAAATCATATGAATAACGTGTACACACAGTCGAACACAGGGAGGAGAGGAGTGTGGTGCTAGCCGTCGCCCACCCTAACCCTTGGTCGTCTGCCTCTTTCTATCTCCCTTCGCAGTCCTCGCCGATTCTCGCTGCAAACTTCATGCCACCTCGCGGTAAAGAAGAAAGAAAACAGACACGCAAGGGAGGGATGGGTCGCGGTATCTTCCCGGCGCATGGGGTTGAATTTCTTTGATCAAATCGAAGTTCGTGTTTGAGGCCCCCGCGCGTGGAATGGACAACCTCCGCTTGCCTGCTGCTGCCCGCCCAATGCACGCCAGCGACGAAGCGGTCGCAGCCACCCTGCACCGCATGCAGCGACGCGCCTCTGTCTGGAGGGAGTGCCTCCCTCGATTGCCAGCCAACAGCACGCATTGTCACCGCCGGGGTCGGCACCTGCTCCACAATTCGCATGGCGCTGTCCCACGACTGGCCAAGGACCGTCCCCCTCACCCCGAGAGCCCGCTCTACGACGAGGTTCTCTTCTGCCCGCGCCGCCGTGTGGCTTTCATCCACATCTTCAAGTCTGCGGGCACGACGATTGTCCACGCCCTGAAATCCATGTGCAGGAATTGGGTGCTGGTGTGCCCGTGGCACTTGTATTGCCGTCAAACCCTGGACGCTGCCCACGGCACGGTTGGCGAGTATGCCTACTTCACCTTTGTCCGCGACCCAGTTGCACGCTTCACCAGCGGCGTCCTTGAAGCGGCGCTGCGGAAGAACCTCAAAGTGATTCAAGCCGGCGTGCCGGCAGGGGCTGCTGCAAACGCGGCAGAAAACGTAGATGCAATCGCCCTGCTAAAAATCTCTCTCAAAAATCTCTCTCTGAATCGCAAGCGTTGAGGAACGGCGAACGGCGAGAAGACGTCGCGTTTCGCGTTTCAGGCACTTCCTCACCGCGATTGGTACCACCCTCCCAAGTAAGACATAAAACGAAACTCCCATACGGGACTGGGGGGGGGCGCACAGGCAGTTAGGTTAGGTTAGCGGTAGAAAGGTGAAGAACAGCCAGGCTCGGACTGGACACCAACGCGGTATGGGTGGACGCTAGACAGATGATGACGACACGCACGAGCGACACGAGAAGGCTTCCGAGAATCGGATAGCCCACGGCACCATGCCCCGCTTCCTTTCACCGAGGTGGTGGACAGGTGGGGATGGGTGGGTGGGCATTTTAAGAAGGCTCTCTGGATGCTGTGATGAAATTCGATGAAATGAAGTAGCTAGCTAGATGCTAGTGCAGATGGGGTCCCGTACCATGCGGAATCGACCCTATCCAGTGCTCAAGTGCTCAAGTGCAGATAGCTCTATTGTAGAAGACCGAGTCATACCGTACCATGCGGAATCGACCCTATCCAGTGCTCAAGTGCTCAAGACCGAGTCATAAAAGAAGGGAACCAAACACCCAGCAGATGATCCTAGATGATACCGCCCCGGCTGGTTGCCAAACACTCTGCCGACTGCTCTTCTGCGCCCTTCGCGATGTTCCCCTTTGGTCGCGAGCGTGAGAACATCAACGCGTCGACGGGTCTGCCGTATTTCGATGACAGCGTCGTTGGGTGCAAGATCACCGGCTTCACTTCTAACGATGGATCCCACGACATTATCAAGCTCGTCGATTCGCGCGACGACATCAAGCATGAGATCTGGGCTGGCGAGCCGAACGCGGATGGCGCTGGCTTCTTCAACTTGAAGAGTGTCACCGCCGCAACCATCGTCGGCCAGAGCATCAAATCCGTCGGCCTCGCGCTCTTCCGAGCGTCCGGTGAGCTGTTCATCCAGCCGCACCTCGACCCTGCGCCAGCGCACCTTTTCCGCGGGCCATCCGCCGCCAAATCGGGCGAGCGCATGGGCGTCGCGTTCGTGCTGAGCGGTGGCGGCACCGTCTTTCCGACGCGCGACCGGGCGGGACAAGAGCCCATCGGCTGCATGCTGATGTGCGAGGATGGCGAGGACGTCACCGACGTGGACTGGCCAGCGCACACATTCAAGTCGGTGGGCGCGCTCGCGGACGAGCGTGACATCAAGCGGCGCCAGGACGCCGCCGACCTTGCGGCGCGCAAGTGCGCCTGCGGCAACTTTAAGACCCCAGGACACGTCGACGGGCTGTGCAACGCGTGCCGCAGCAAGGCGGCGCCCAGCCCGTCGACGAGCGCGGCCTCCAAGCGCAAACGCGCCGAGCCGGAAAACCCTTTCGACAACGTCAACGTGTGCCCGCACTGCTCAAAGGACCTCTCGGCGCTCGGGCCGCTGCGCACCGAGCGCCACATCACGCGATGCGATCAGGCCTGACCGCCTGACAGGGCAAGTTCCATGGCGTTGTGGACCTCAAGCAAGACAACCAGCCGCTTGGATATGGTGTGTGTTTGTGGCAAGCTCGCAATACGCAAAGAGCAAAGTGCCGTGCGCGCGCCGAACATTTTTCGTTTGCGGTTTGGGTGGCGCCCCGCGGCGCGGGACGCGTGAAATCGACCACCGCGCCGTCACACGCTGAATATACGAGCCGAGGTTCGCCGAGAAGCGCGCTCCACTCGTGCGGTGCGGTTCGTACAGACTCCCGGACTGAGCCATACACGGCTACAGTACCTGTACAGTACTCAGTAGCCACACACGGACACGGTAAAAGTACCAGTACGGTAGTCGGTGGTACCGTACAGCTATCACTCACAACGAAGTCACGAATTATGTCCTGGGGAGTCCGTGCATGGAGCAAAGTCCAAAGAAAATCAAGGCCTTCAGTCGTTCGTACGTACGTAGGGGAAAGGAGTGAGTGTGTGTGGTCCTAGCTAGCGCTTTGCTTCAGTTCGCGAGAACGCACGTCAGGCACTTGGAGCACTTGGAGTGCAGTCATTAGCCTCACATCCAGGGCCGGGGGGCTAAGAATCACACCCAGCGAGCCAGATGATCGGGATCGGGCGCTTTTCTCATCTGTGTGCGTTCATGAGCGCTCCAAGAAAGCACACAGAGACAAGCGCCTGATAATAAATACATAAATAGAGCAGTCATCTCCAGGAGAGATGGGCGACGCACGAACACAGAGGCACAGTCACTCTGGGCACAGTGCGCACCCCGCCCCGCTCGCAGGGCGTGCATCACACAGGTGGACTGTGTGACTCCTCGGGGTTTCTGGGGACACTTGAGGTGTGCTAGTCGCTACAGTCGGACGGTTCCGGCATGTCTCATGGGCAGTTCGGGCTCGAGTGAGGGCCGCGGTCGCGGTCGCGGCCAGCGCGCGGGGCCTGGCTAGGGCTGCCGGGCGTGATACTCGACCCACGCGCCGGAGCGCGAGTAGTGCTTGATCAGCCCGGGCGGACCGGTCGCCGATCGGCAGCTCGCGCCTGATTGATGTGCGTTCACGCAGTTCTGTTGTAACTCATTTTGAAATTCTGCGTTTGTTTATTTGTGGTTGGTGGCCTCGCCTTTCTTTCTTTCTCGTGTAACATGTACCTGTGTTAGTGCCAGTGCGCGCCAGTCCCGTGCCCAGTGTTGTGTGAGTTGTTCTGGAATTCTTTTCTCTCTAGTCCCGTGCCTATGTTGGCGAGCAAAAAGAAAGAAAACAGACAATTTAAGGGAGGGATGGGAGGACGGCACGCCGCCACCTCACAGGGATGTGTTGCTGTTAAACAAACTTTAGTTTGTGCTAGTGAACTGGAGGAGGAGCTGGTCTGGCCTCGGTGTAGGAGGCAGCGCCTAGCGGGCGCGAACCCGTACCCCGCCCGCGCCCGCCGCTGCGGCCCGCCGCTTTGTGCGCGGGACCTCCGAGCGACGAGGCTCATGACACAGCTCCCGACTAGCGTCGGCCTCCTGCTCAGCCTGTCAGTTCTCGAGCGAAGGCTTCGGATCGCTGGTCGAGCGACCCGGGGGATGGCCCGCGCGCCTGACCCAGGCGCGAAAACGAATCTGCGAGGCGTGGCCGCTCATGCGGCCCGATGGGGAGGGGTGGGGCGGACTACGGGGATCGGCTTCTTACACAGCCCTTCCCTGCAGCGAGCCCCCCTCCAACCCACCCGCGCTAGGTCTCGGGCGGCGAAGGGGTCACTCCCGACGACCTCGGGAACTAGCCGGGGCAGACGGGCAGTCGGAGAAGGGGCAACTCCGTGCACTGACGGTCGGCCGCCAGAAAACACGCCTGCGTGGATCGCGTCACACCAATCCTCGCTACCCAACGCGGCCAAAGGATATCCACCTCGAGCACCTCGAGTCTCTTCCCAGGAGTAGCTGTGAACAGCGCCATAGGATGTATTTTCTTCTCAATAACAAGGCTGTGAAGTGGCTGCGGCGGATAGCGTCGGCCCCCCGGGCCCCTTTGTCGTGCGGTTTGAGAAGGCGCCGCAGATGCCAGGCGAAAGCTTCCAAACCACCCGCGAGGCGGTGGCCCAGGCCTCTCGCTGGCAGGAGACGGTTGAGCGCGCGCGGGCGGCGCGTGAGGCGCGCGCTCAGGCTGCTGCAGCTGCGGCAAAGGTGGAGGCTGACCAGCGCGATGCGAACGCGGCCGAAGTGGTGCAGTGCGGTGCGCGGCGGTGGCTGGAGTCGATTCGAAGCAGGACGTCGCAGCGCGCCGCGTGGGTGTGCCCAGATCATCCGCCACCGGCCGGCCAGCAGCTCGCGCTCGCCGCGTGGCTCCTCCGCTTCTATGAGCCGCGCCACGACGGCGGCCGCCTCTCGCAGCTGTGCAGGCTGATCCTCGCGGGCCTGGAGGAGGGCGCCGAGGCGGAGCGGGCCTTCTGTGCGGCCGCGCTCAGCCGCCCGCTCACGCGCCACTGGGTCGCCGTGCTCCACCGGCTGCTGCTCGCGTGCGCCAGACAGCTGACGCCGGTCGGCGGCGCGCTTCCCGCCGCGGGCGAGGGCGAGGGCAAGGGCGGGGAGGTGGTGAGTGGCGTGCTCGGCCCGCCGCTGCGACTGCTGCTCGCGCTGGCGGAGCCCGAGCTGTGGCCCTTCACCCGCAAGCTCTCCGCCGCGCGCGGAGGCAGCCCCGCCGCCCGAGCCCTTTGCCTCATGACCTCCGCCACGATGTCAGCGGCGGGCGGCGCCGTCACCTCCGCCTGCGGCGCACTCGTCGCGTCGCTGCCGCTCTCGCTCGACCGGCCTCTTCTGGGCGCCGCCACCACCGTCGCCCTGCTTGCCGCGGGAATACGCGCCGGCGACTGCGGCGCCGCAGCCACTGAGGCCTCCGCCACTGCCACCGCCGCCTCCGCCGCCGCCGCGCCGCCGCCGCCGCCGTCGCTGGAGTGCGTGCGCAGCTTCGCCCTCGGCGTGCTCTCGCTGCCGGCTCTGTGCGAGCCGTCCGCCGCGCTGCTGCCGCCCGCAGTGCTCGAGACCCTGCGGCGCGGCGACGCGGTCTGGAGCGCATGCTCGCTGCACGGCGCAGCAACTGCTTGTCCGCTCGCGGCGGACCGAATCTGGGCGCGTGGCCTGACACCGTGGCCCCTGACCTTAGGCGCCGCGCTCTCCCGCTCGCTCGCCGCCGACCTCGCCGCCGCCGGTCCCGCGCGCGCCGCGGACGCCGCTCTCGCCATCGCGCGCGGCCCTAGAAGCGAAACACGCGTTCATGTCTCCCATCCAGGACTCGAGAGGACACGTACTCCGCTGTAGACACTGTACTCTCCCCTCCGTTGTACTCACGCGGTGCTCTGAATGCGCTGCCACAAGACCGTCCCCCCCTCCCCCCTCTCACGTTGGTGCATTCACCGCGCAGGCGGGGAACCTCCTCTCGCTCGCGCCGCACAAGCCTCCCGACAGCCAGCCCCACCCGACCGGCATCCTCCGCCTGCTCACGGCCCTGCTCGAGGCGCCGCGGCGGTGCGGCGCCGGCCAGGCTGCCGCCTCCGCCTCCGGGCGCACCTCGGGCGGCGGCGGCGGCGGCGGCGGCGGCGGCGGCGGCGGCGGTGGCGGCGGCGGCGGCGCGCGCGGCGGCGCGCGCAGCGGCGCGCGCGGAGCGAGCGTGTACCACCCTCTGCTCGGCTGGAGCGGCTCGAGCCCGGAGGCTGCGATGACGCGGTGCGTCGATGCGGTGCGGAGGCAGCTGCAGAGCTTGTGGGCGGCCCGCTCGCTGCGGCTCGCCTTCGGCGTCCTCGCCGCGCCGCTCGCCGACCGGCCAGCGGCGCGGGGCGTGCACGGCCTCGCCACGTCGCGCCTCGCCGCCACGCGCGACGACGCGGCAGCAGCGCGGAGAGGGAGCTCGCAGCGCGGGGGGAGAGGCGGGGGGAGAGGCGGGGGGGTGTCGCCCCGTAGGCGGCGGCGGCGGAGACGCACCTCGCCGCGCTCGCCGCCCTCGAGCCGCTCGCCGCTGCGGGCCGCGCGTCGCTCGCGTATGGGACGCAGCTGATGGCCTGCCTGTGGGCGCTGCTGGCGCGGCTCGCCGAGGCGAACGGCGGCGAGGCGTGGCTTGTCGGCGCGTGCCTCGCGGCGGGGAGTGGCGAGGCGGCGCTGCTGCGGCTGCTCCTCGAGGGAGGTGCCCACCTGCTCCCCGTGCTTGAGGAGCGCGAGCTGCACGAGGCGCGGCACCCCTTCTCGCCGCCGCAGCTCGACCGGCTCGCTTGCTTCGTCAACCGCGTCGCCTTCGAGTTGCTCTGGCGCGAGCCGAGCCTGCAGCGGGCACACCCCGCCCTCGGCCCCGCCGCGACCAAGCTGCTCGCCCTCCTCGTCGAGCGCGACGCGCGCCGCCCTTTCCGCGCCACCCCGTCCGGCAGGTCGGCCTGGCTGCTGCCCGTCGAGGTCCTGCGAACGGCGTCTCTTCACGGCTGTAGCCGTGAGCAGGTCGGCCTGGCTGCTGCCCGTCGAGGTCGGCGTGCTCGAGTGGGAGTTCTTCGGTGAGTCCGTTTGCAGCGCGGCGAGCGGGAGAAGTGTGCAGCCGTGTCCTCACGCCACCCCCCCCCCACCCACCCGGGGGAAGGAAGCGCCAACCGGGAGACGCCCGACCACCCCGGCCGCGTTTGTGGGGTGGGGGAGCCCCCCCCCCCCCCCCTCCCCCCCCCCCCCCTCCTCTCTCCCCGTTCTCGCCGCCTCCTCGCCCCCGCTCTCGTGCCACCAACCTTCCCCCCTCGCGGCGCGGCGCGGCTTGACGCGGGGCGGAGTGTGGTGGTGCAGGTGCTCGAGCGGCTCCCGTGGGCGATCCCGTTCGACGCGCGGGTGCGCCTCTTCCGCTTGCTCGTCCAGGACACGTCCGAGGCACGTCGGAGACACGTCGGAGACACGTCGGAGACACGTCCACAGGTGCGCCTCTTCCGCGCGCTCGTCCAGCGCGAGCAGCAGGGCTTGCCGGGCGAGGCGCTGCCCGAGCACTTGCGTGGCCACCGCGTGCAGATCCGGAGAGAGCACTTGCTGGAGGACGGGTACGTCCAGCTGGGCGCGCTGCCGCGAGAGAAGCTCAAGGGGACGATCCGCGTCGAGTTTGTGTCCGAGCTCGGCCTGGCGGAGGCGGGCATCGACCGCACCGGCGTCTGCAAGGAGCCCCTCGAGGACGCGGCTGGTTCCGCGTCCGAGGTCCGCTGATCAAGCCTCCTTAGGCGTCTTCAAGGAGTTTCTCGAGGACGCGATGCGCGCCGCCATCGACCCACAGCGCGGCCTCTTCGCCCGGACGGCGCAGCGGAGGATCTACCCGTCGCCGAGCTCGGGCGTCGCCGAGTCGGCGCACGAGCCTAGAAGGGGAAGACGGAGTCAGAAGGCGGGGTCTTGCGTCCCAACCCGCGCTCGAGAGGGCACGTATTCAACCGTCTTCGGCCGTATGTGGCTGTATTCGCTGTATTTGTGTCGCTCGTGTTCACGCGGTGCTCTGAAGACTCGGCACACACCCGTCTTCCCGCCCTGATGTCGGTGTGTTCGTCACGTAGGCGCACGAGCGGCTCTTCGAGTTTGCGGGCAGGCTGCTCGGCAAGGCTCAGCTGGCGGACTTTTCCCAGACATGTCCAAGACACGTCCCCGACATGTCCCGCAGGCTGCTCGGCAAGGCGGTCTATGAGGGCATCGTGCTCGACGCGGCGCTCGCCGACTTCTTCGCTGCAAAGCTGCTCGGCAAGCCGGGATCGATCGACGACCTCGCGTCGCTCGACCCGGAGCTCTTCCAGTCGCTGCAGCTCGTCAAGAGTTACGACGGCGACGTCGAGGGCGACCTCTGCCTCTGCTTCACCGTCGACGAGGACGTCTTCGGCGTGCGCACCGCGGTCGACCTGCGCGAGGGCGGCAGCACGATGCCAGTCACGCGCGAGAACCGGATCGAGTGAGACTCGAGATCCGCCCGAGATGTGATCCCTCGGGTAGTCTGCGACTCGCCCGCGCCGTCCCGGCCCCACCGCCCCCGCGCCCCGCCCGCCCCACCGCCCGCCGCCCCCGGCAGGTACGTCCACCTGATGGCCGACTACCGCCTCAACCGGCAGATCGAGGCGCAGAGCCGCGCCTTCGTCGCGGGCGTCCACTCGGTGGTACCCCTCTCGTGGCTGCGCCTCTTCACCACGCCCGAGCTGCAGCGGCTCATCAACGGAGACGACGCGCCGATCGACGTCAACGACCTGCGCCGGCACACGCGGTACGCGGGCGGCTACAACGAGCTCACCCCGACGGTGCGCGACCTGTGGAGGGTGGTGGCCGACTTTTCGCACGAGGACCGCGCGCTGCTGCTCAAGTTTGTCACGTCGTGCTCCAAGCCGCCGCTGCTCGGCTTCAAGTACCTGCAGCCGCCCTTTACGGTGCAGTGCGTCTCGGGCGATGGGGGCGAGACGCCGTCCGTGCTCGCCTTCTTCGGGATGGGCAGGAACGAGACGCAGAGGCTGCCGACCGCGAGCACCTGCTTCAACCTGCTCAAGCTGCCAAACTTCAAGTCGAGGGCGGTGCTGCGCGAGCGGCTCCTCTACGCCATCCGGTCCGCCTCGGGCTTTGAGCTTTCGTGAGATGTTGTCAACTATTTTGGTTTTTGTGTGATGCCATGTGTACGTGTACGAGGCTTCTTCCTCTCAGAAAACACGCGGACGGCTTCTGGCTAGTGGTAGTGCCATTTCACACTCTGACAGTGACACGCTTTCTTGAAAACGTCTCCAACCTAGAGCCGTACGGAGCTCCGTCGGTTGCTTCCAGCGCCCTCCCCCGCGCTCCCTGCGGCCATGGCCGATGCTCCTAGTAAGAGAGGCCATCTGGCTACCGCGAGAGCGACCCAACTTGTCGACATCGTCCGATGATGGTGCCGCAAAGTCAGCCTTCGGAGGCTATCGTCGCGTCGAGCCGGCAGTAGCCGTGACATGTTGTGGTTCCACCACCCCTCGTAGGCTTTGCCTCTGACCGCCACCATTCCCAGGCTGCCTAATGGGATGGAAAGGAAGGCTCGGCGAGCGTATAGAAGCGTTCTCGACCTCGTCGTGGCAACCTGCAAGGCAGCGCTGGCGGGCGCGATGAACGTCGTGCCACTTGACCGGAGACGGGTCGCAGGCGTCGTACCGAGCGCGTCGATACCGCGGAGCAAGAGCAAATCAACTCAACCGTTCGAATGCTGACGCCGCAAGTCGTTGCCGCCGGTTGCCAAGGTGCGCCTGGATTGCTCAGCAGCACAAGCATCCACGGAGCCAGCGAGCGCCGAGCGACATTGAATTGACTGAGCCGGACCGGGACATGTCGGCGGGCAAAATTGTAAAATGGTTCCGATAGCCGAGGTAGCTCCGGCGGACGTGAGAGCACGGCCTGACGATCAAGCACGAGAGCGACGAACGGAGGCGCAGATAACTGGCGATGAACTCACTGCTGATACCTGCTGGAGCTGCGGAAGATGCAGTAGTACTGCCGCAGACAGAGCACCGTGCGCGGAGCGCGCCGCTGGAAAGCACGCGCGGAGCGCGCCGCTGGGTAGGCGCGGAGCGCTGCCACTTGAGATTGGGCCTGTGGGTGGGCCGAGTGGTTCCTGCGTGTGAGTCAAACTCTTAATAGAAATCGCATCTAGCCCTCCACAACCCTCAAAATTTTCTTCGGGGCGCGCTCCGCGCGCGGCGCTCCGCGCCTCACTCCTTGAGCGTCATAGGCGCTGGCCCGCACATGTTCTGCAGCTTGGGCGGAGGACCAGTGCAGAGTAGCCGCGCGGTCTTAGGTGGTGGTTGTGGCATGCGGACGAGATCGCAGATGCGTACACCGGGATGCGGCGTGCTCAAGAGCCTCCTTCCTATCCTCCCCCACCTTCACCCTCCGATCGTCACCCCTGTGGGAAAAAGAAGCAAAACTGGAGGTGCTTTTGTCTCGCCTGTTCCCCTGTGGCGGCTGCCCGCCCAGTTTGGTGAGGTGAATAAAAAGAAAAATCTCGCTTCGAATCCAGGGCGAGCGGATTCGATTATCACAAAAAACGAAATACATGTACGGCGGGCCTCGGCCATGAGTCGAGCGCAGCCGACAGCCATGGCAAGCGTCGTGCTTCTCGTCTCACTGCCCTACGTCCTGGCTGCTCGGTGTGGCGTGGACAGCTGCACCGACGCCGTCCTCGCAACGCTCGCCCAAGATTTGACCGCCAACTACAAGGGCTTCTCATCGTGCGAGTCTCGCATCAACTGGGTGAAGAGCAACACCGGCCGGAATGAGGAAAAGTCGTGCGAAAAGGTGGCAGAGGAATTTCCAGAAGAGTGCGGCGCCTGCCACCCCTTCCAATCGCCGCCTCTGCCGCAAACCTCGCCGCCACCGTCGCCGCCGCCACCACCATCACCACCGCCGCCGCCGTCACCACCACCGCCGCCGTCACCACCACCGCCGCCGTCACCACCACCGCCGCCGTCACCGCCGCCGCCGCCGTCACCACCGCCGCCGCCGTCGCCGCAGTCCCCGTGCCTCTCGTGCGAGCCCTTGTGCGACTGGTCGACGCACGACTACAAGCTCGTGGGCACCGAGATGTCGTGCGTAGCGCGCGACCCGATGGGCGGTGAGTCGAGCGGTATGTCCTCAATGAGCATGGGCTGTGGCAACATGTCGTGCGCATCGACCCTCGCTTTCCTCCACGAGAACATGGTGATGCACCACGGAATGGCGATCGAGTTTACATGCGATGTTGAGGTGGATTTCGTTCGCGGCATGATCCCGCACCACGCAGGCGCAGTCAAGATGTGCGACATCCTGCGTGGCTCGGTGAGCGTGGAGACGGACTCCGACGGCTCTGGCATGGGAATGATGCACTCGTCCGGGAGAATGCTAATGCCGGCCGCGATCGACCCCTTCCTCGAGGGCCTCTGCTCTGACATTGTGGAGACGCAGGCGCGTGAGATTGCGGAGATGGAGGCATGGCTCGCGAGCCGCAGCCTGGGCGCGTACACGTCCTGTGGCGACGGCCACGGCGGCGGCATGGGTGGCCACGACATGGGCAGCGGCGATATGGACATGGGCGGCGATATGCCTGGCCACGACATGGGCGGAGGCAGCATGGGCGGCGACATGCCTGGCCACGACATGGGCAGCGGCGATATGGACATGGGCGGCGACATGCCTGGCCACGACATGGGCGGAGGCAGCATGGGCGGCGACATGCCTGGCCACGACATGGGCAGCGGCGATATGGACATGGGCGGCGACATGCCTGGCCACGACATGGGCGGAGGCAGCATGGGCGGCGAAATGCCTGGCCACGGCATGTGACGCACGGACGAAGCACGGTCAGAAGGAGCGGCAGAGAGAAAAGTACGACCCCGAGCCGCGGTCTCCACTGCCCTGCCATTTAGTTTTACCCTCCGATCCGGGCGGGTGTCGGTCGCAGTCCGTCGGCCGTCTTGCCATGTGTGCGTGCTAGCCCCACGTCTGGAGTGTGATGCAGTCCCAGCCTTGCCTGGAGAGAGTGTGCTGGCGCGCGTGCGGTCGGCAGAGCGCTGCGCCCTGTCGCTCTGTCGAGCACGCTCTCTCGTGCTTCGTTGTGACCCACCCTGTCCCCTCCCACCCGTGTGTGTGATCAGTGTCTACGGAGAGGGAGAGGGAGTGTCTTTGGCTCGCGCCAGGGAGGCCGGGAGGGCGCTCGTTGCTCCTCCGTCTTTTGTATCATTAATTATTACAAAAGAAGCCGCCCACGGTCACACCTCCATCGGCTGGGCGGCGCTGCGCCTGCTGCGTCATCTTCGGCGGGCCGGTCTGGGGCGGCCTTGCTGTGGCCCTTGGTGGCGTGGGGTAGACGCCGGTGCCTGCGGTGGCGAGGAGCACGCCCAGCATGTTGAGCAGCGTGAGCTCGTCGTGTAGGACGAGCACTGCGCCGACCGATGGTGAGCAGCTCTCTGGCCGAGGCAATAGGTAGATAGGTAGGGCGTTTTGGCGCGACTCAGTGGGTACAGACCCCCTATCTGGCTAGGAGCCGGAACCCAGCACGAGCTAAAGATAAGGCGCGCGACTTCTTTTTTTGGCTTCGGGAGGATGTTTGTCTTGTGAGCCTGTTTGGTCTCCGCTCGTGCGTGTCGTCATCATCTGTCCAAGCGTCCACCCATACCGCGTTGGTGTCCAGTCCGAGCCTGGCTGTTCGTCACCTTCCTACCTAACCTAAAGGGAGGAGAGTTTTTCCGGCAACCAGAGGGAAACCAGAGGGTCCCCAGCACTTTTTGGTGCTCCATTCTGGCAACTCTCGAGTTTCCCTGAGTCTGAGAGCTGGTCTGGGGGTGGGGCAAAATCTGAGGCGAACCGAGGGGAAATCGGCAAAAACCCGGTTATTTTATTGCCGCTTTGGCTGATGGGCCCAAACCGCCTGCTTGATTTCTTTTTTGGTCACTGTCGATGTGGGACAGGTGTGAACGTCCGGCGCTACTATTGTCACAAACCGTGAACAACTCACACAACTCTCAATTAGGAGCAGCAGGGACCCGAGGGACCATGTGGAAGACGGCTAGTCCCCCATCGGGAGGACGACCCCGGCTATTCGCCGACCACAACCCACAAAGAGCAAACCAAGCCAAACCTCGTCCGTTCGTGCGAGCTTCGGGCAGGGTTTCGTCAACTCGCGAGTCTCGGCCGGGACCCCAATTTTTACCAAAAAGTTTTGGGGCCGGCCAAAATTTCCAAGTTCCGGCAAATTTGGGAAACTGACGAAACTTCCGGGAACCGTTACAGATCTTGCGGGTCCGCTCGGA
>NW_005200210.1:24924-51479 GCF_000372725.1 Emiliania huxleyi CCMP1516 | reverse complement strand
CCGTGCGGACCCGCGAGATCTGTAACGGTTCCCGGAAGTTTCGTCAGTGCTGCTAGCTGCTTGCCCATGGAGATGGCCTGGGTCGTTCCCGTTTTGACCTCCCGGCTAGAAACATGCCACCGGGTGTTAAATAGCGGCCCTGTGCGAATTCTCGTAGAATTCTCGGTGAAGGAAATCGGTTTGCACCGACCCAAAGATATAATCCGAGAGTACTTGGACTCGTTTTTCAGCCCATGTAACCGCGCATGTGCGCATCATACGTAGCTCGCTATAACGTACAATTTAAGAGTACGGATATGTAATGTAACGGCTGCTCAGCTCAGCTAAGCAAGAAGAAATGCAAATTATACGCACTTCTAGCACCTTTCTGAGAAAAACATGAAAAGTTGGGGATTTATCTATCCGGATTTCAAGTAACCAGGGGAGGGTACCCATTCGGTGCTGGTAGCGAGTCGACGCTGCTTCACCTGCCAGCGTCGACTCGCCCTGTTCGCAGATCTCCTGTGCCGCCGCCATGTGCCTTTCGCCGGCGCTGCCGAGCGGTGAGGACCTCGTCCGCCATCAGCTCGAGCTGCAGCTGATCCTCCAGGAGGTGCACCAGCGCTACGCCGGCCGCTCAGGGAGGTACAACAAGCACGACACGGCGCGGCTCCGCTTCATAAAAGACACTGCCTTCCCGGGCCTGCGCTTCGGCAAGATGGTGCAGGAGCGAGACATGGCGATGCTGCGCTTGCCGCCGATGAGCGATCTAGCCGGCACTGCGCTGACCGAGATGAATGAGTGGTCGCGGCGGCACGCGCCCGACCCGCGCTCCGCAAACCAGGGAGAGGTGGCGCGGTTGGACGAGGAGCAGCAGTCGACGCTGCTCAGGTGGGCGGCCACACAGGCCAACGGCGGCTGCGTGGCCGACCACGCTGCTCGACGCGGCGCGCCGCCAGCCTATCGACTCCACTTCGGCGCATACAAAGGCCTCACGCTCGCGCAGCTGGTGTCAGCCTCTCGCACGAGCAAGGGAGGCGCGCGTGCACTCTCCGTATCGATGCGGCGCGTCATGAGCTGACTGGTCGCGGGTGGCTGCCTCGCAGGTGGCAAATCGGCGCTGCTTCCGGACGCGCCCGCCTCGCTGCGCTGCTCGGAGCCGGGTGATTACGTTCTCTGGCTGTGCTCCAACGATTTCAACGCCCACTTCCCATATCACGCGCCGCTCTATCTGTCCCTGCGGGAGCTTGAGGCCGACGGCTGCACCGTTTACAACTCCGATCTCAACTCGGCTTTCGACTTGAAGCCGGTCGCGGTGTGCGCCGAAACGAGGCAGCGATTTTCCGATTACGTCAACTCCCTGACTACGCCTCTGGTCGGCGACATCGACCCGTACGCCCCGCGCGACCCGGGCCAGGACGAGGCGGCAGCGGCGGTTCGCGGCGCAGCAGACGCCGACTCGGACGACGAGGCCGAAGGCGAAGTTGGCGGGTGCGACGCCGCGGCAGCGGGAGGCAGCGCCGACGGCGATTTTGTGCGACGCGGGAAGGCGGACGTCGTCTGCAATGGCGTCAGCCGCCAACAGCGCGAGTTCCTCGCGCGCGTGGTCGCAGAGCGCGCGAGTGGGAAGCGGCCATCCTACGAGGACGCTGAGCGGCTCGACGTGCAGCCGCCGGACGCGCTCTGCATCCCTTGCTTCGACGCGGACCTGTATCACCTTCTGCCGATCCAATTCTGGTCGCCCGGCGTCAAGTGGTCTCTTCAAATGCCGTGCCACAACCATGGCTGGAGCCATTCACGCTACGTCCATACCTACCCGGCGTGGCAGCAGCGGCGTGTCTGCGGCATCGTCACGGACTTCACCATTGCGGGCAACAAGCTGGAGTGCTCCGAGTGCAAGGCGGAGTATGTCCGCACGCAGAAGCTCCTAGACGCGGCCAAGAGCCACAACCCGCGCGCACCACGCGTCGCCGAGCTGGAGGCGCAGCTCGCCGCCTCGAGCTACCGCAGCAGCACGCTCGACGCGCGCGTCAACAAGTTCCTCTTCGAGCGCTACCCCGGGCTGGCCGTCGCGATGCCGGCCGTCCTCTCGCACAGGAAGGCCGTGTCGACCGAGCTGATGGCGATGGTGGCGCGGGCGGCGCGCACGCCGCAGGGCTCGCACGACCTCGAGGCGGCGCTGCGCGAGTACCGCTCGATCGAGAGCGCCAAGGCGCGACTGTCCTTCTACTGGCAACAAAGGCGTCAGCAGCGGGTGGTCGGTGGCGGCGATGGCGACGTCAAGGAGTACGACGTGGGCGTGAGCCAGGTCAGCGACACCTACCTGGCCGAGGTGCTCGACGTGTACTACGACTCGCACGAGACCTACCTCCGGCAGTGGACAGAGCAGCACGTGCGCTAACTAGTCACAGCTAATTAGTCACAGCTAATTAGTCAGAGCTAAGTCCGACAGCGATTCCACACACCGCGGCGCTCAACCTCTTGCTACGCCCAATCGTTGTTAGGTCGCCCTCGACATCGTGCAGAGCGACCATCACGGGAAGCGCTTCTCGAAGGTGTCGGTCAGCGGCGAGCGCGTGTTCAATTGGCGCTACACCGCGATGAACTCAATCGGCCAGACCGCCGTCGCCGTCTCCGTTGAGACCTGCTCCTACAGCGACCCGTCCCTTGTTGAGGCGCACCGGCTGGAGCGCGAGGTCGCCCGGCGCGAGGGGCGCGAGCCGCCTCGCGCGGCGTGGTGCGACAATCCTCACAAGGACGCGCCCGGGCTTCGCGCCGCTCTCTGGGCAGGCGACGGGCGGCCGACCTTCTCCTTCCCCGGCGAGATTCGGCTCGTCGAGTCCGAGGCGGAATGCGACGCGGCGTGCAGGTACCTTTCCCGCTTCGACATCGTCGGCTTCGACACCGAGAACGTGGCCTTCCTCGATGGCAGCGGCGCCAACTCGTCGAAGGCGGCCATCGGCCAGGCCTGCGGCGACGACAAGTTCTGCTTCCTCTTCCTCTTCTACAGATGGTCGAGCTGCTACCGGTCCTTCGCCACTTTTGCCTCCGGAGCGACCACGCACAAGGTTGCTAACCAGATCAGCCACGACGTGTCGGCGCTCAAGGCCCGTTTCCCCGAGATCTCGCGCAGGTCGGGCGCTCTCGAGCTAGGCGGCGCCGTAGAGCTGCGTGACGAGGTCCGCCACCTCTCGCTCGAGCGGCACGGCCTTGGCTTCATGGTCGGCGCGCTCTTCGACGAGTATCTGGACAAGTCGATCGATCACCGCTGGTGGGAGTCGCCCCAGCTCTCGGGACGGCAAGTCAAGTACGCGGCGGCGGACGCTTGGGCGCACTTGTCTGTCTGCGTTGCGGCGCGGCAGCGGCAGCCCGAGGACCTCTCGCCGGGGGAGCAGGAGCCGGGGAGCGACTCGGAGGAGGACGACGACTCTGAGCCGCGCGGCCCAGCAACTTATCGGCACGAGCGCAGGCCGCCGGCCGACCCGAGTCTCCTCGACGTGATCGATGGCGACACCCCGGACGCGGGAGGAGACGCGTCTGCAGATGGCGGCGGCGAGGCCTCGCTGACGCCGGAGCAGGAGGACGAGCAGGAGGAGTGTCAGGCCCACGCCGCGCCCTCGGACGCTACCTCGGCCGCCGCCGTGCTCCTCAAGAGCGCGGTTGCTCAGATCGACGATTATGTTCGTTCCGAGCGCTCCACCCCGCTGGAGCTCAGCGGCAGCCTCTCCGCGGGGCAGCGCAAGGCACTGCATGTCTACTGCGACCGCCACGGGCTACACCATTGCTCCGTCGGCATCGAGGGCAGCTCCCGCCGATTGGTGGTATGTCGCTGGAAGGCACTTGATTGCGTAACGCCCGAGGTTAGGGTGGTGGGGGTAGTGAGGCGGAGGAGGCGTCGGAGGAGGAGGAGGAGGAGGAGAGCGACGGCGACGGCGAAAGTGACGGCGAGGGTGGCGCAGCGATGGCGGTGCCTCCTCCTTCGCACACGCCACTGACTCGTTCTATTCAAGCGGTAGGCGCGCAGATCGGTGGCGCGCGCGGTGCTGGGCGCGGCGGGCGCGGCGGGCGCGGCGGGCGCGGCGGGCGCGGCGGGCGCGGCGGGCAGCACCGAGGTGGCCGTGCTGCCCTCGAGTGGCAGCTCCCCGCCGACGCGTCGGAGGAGCTGGTGCAGCGGTTTAACAAGATCAACGCCGACTTTGCGGACGATAGCATGCCGCCCATCGGCAGCGCGACTCGAGCGCGGTGGCTGAAGCAGCGGCGGCAGCGGCGGGCGCTGTGAGAGGTATGCGGAGGAGTCAGCTGGTCTAGCCCGAGAGCAGTATTATAAGGTGGCGAAGGCGAAGGAGAGGCGGAAGCGGAAGCGCCGACATGACGAGGAGGCGGGAGGGGTGGCACGCGCAGGCGGCGGCGGCGCAGGTGGCCGCGCAGTCCGGCAGGCAGCTCGCAGCATGTGGGACTTGTTTCGAGGGCGCTAGGCGCCGCCGTCGCCCGGCGTTAGCGCCGCCATTGCCGTCGCTGTTACTGCCCGCTCCACCGAGCTCGCTGAGCCGCCAGGGCCACGGCCACCTTCCTCACGGCCGGCGCTGCCACCGCCGGCGCCCTTATGGCCGCCTCTCGCGCCAGTGCAGCGTCGAGACACCGTCGCCACGATCGCCGTCGGTTCTGCTGCGCGGCCTCGGCGTAACCGTGGCGCGGTTCCGGCCTACCCATGCTGCCCTGGAGGCGTCCAGAGCCGAGCCCAGAGGGAGATGGCGTCCTATGGGGCATCTAGCTCGGGTGGGTGCGCGGCGGCGACCGGCGCAACCCTCGTTTGAACTTGTGTACTCTCTGTCTGTCTGTCAGCTGTTTCGGCTAAGTCGATTTGTACCGGATTTCGATGTTAGTGGCAAAACCGCGGAACCGAAAATGGCGTTTAATTTCGCGCACCTGCTGTCCGCCGCCTGCGGCGGCGCTCCGCGCCGCTTGGGGCGCCAGCGGCGCCCTTGGGCGCGCTGCGCGCGCCTGTTTTGGGGGGGCTACCAGCACCGAAAAAATGCCAATTTTACAAGTAACCAGAAACATGCCTGCCTCAACCACATGCACTGCGCGTTGGGTGTGTCTACGTGGTTGCGGCGCTGTGTGCGCGACAGCGATGCCGACAAAAGCCGTCGTGCGCCTTTGCCGCGCCACCTTGCTGTGCCTCATCACGCTATGTCGCGACCTTCCTACCTACCTACCTCCTACCTACCTACCCTACTTATGGGAAACTAAAAAAGAAAAGAAGGGGTGAGGTACTATACTGTACGAACTAAAGTGATGGTTGGTGGTACTCTCCTGCAACCACAGTCCTTCCTTTGACATGGCAGGCCACTCTCAAGCCCTACAAGCACCAGATCACCCATTTGGAGGGTGGCATCGTGATTTCCGCCGAATATTTCTTCTTCTGCTGTAAAAATTCCAGCGTGAAGAGAGGGGAAAACCCGACGGGAGGGCCCAGACCTACCCTACCTACCCCGGCATGAGTTCCGCCCCACGGCCACGCAAAAAGAATACGCTCGCGAGGTGGGGTGCTAGTCGTCTGAACCACAGCGTAAAAGAAAGAAAGAAAAGAGACATGGCAAGGGAGGGATGCACGTGCCACGTCCTGGTCTGTGCTGCACATGCTACGTCCTGCCTGGTGATGTGCTTGAGCATCTTGTTGTTGTGGCATGTGCTGCCACCCGCCCCCGCTCCCGCCCCCACTCCCGCTCCCGCCGTTCCCGCCCCCGCTCCCGCCCCCGCTCCCGCTCCCCGCTCCCGCCCCCGCTGCCGCCCCCGCTCCCGCTCCCGCTCCCGCTCCCGCTCCCGCTCCCGCTCCCGCTCCCGCTCCCGCTCCCGCTCCCGCTCCCGCTCCCGCCGCAGAAGTCGCCAACGACGAGGGAGTCGGCGGTGCCACGGGGGGGTGGGGTGACGGTCCTCTCGCAGACCGTCTGCGAACGGCGATGGTGAACGGGCATTGCATCACCTGCATCGGTCCCTTAGCGCTCGTTGCTCTTCACTGCGGCGCCTTGTTCGAGTTCACGCAGCGCCCGCACCCGGTTTTTCACGGCGTAGTTACCAAGGAGGTCCCCCCCCCGCTTTAACCGTGCATCTCCAAGCCCGCCGGCAAACATAATCAGGGAAAACACCGACAGGAGCAGCAGCACAGCGAAGATGATCGGTGGACGCATCCTGTGGGGCGAGGCGAACGCAAATTTGCTCGACTCGCGACCGTGGTCTCGCAAGACGAGACACAAAGCGAGCCCAAGTAGGGTTCCTTAGTATCGATAGAAAGATGAGAGTTCTTCCGCGAGTGAGAGGGGGACGTTACATCCTACATCTTCAAGACCCGCAGGCGCTGCGCGCCTTCCCGCCTAATCATAAAAATGACATATAAGGTCGGACTCACCTGGACTTCGCCAGCTTTTAGCGGCTCCCTACCCTACGTGCCGTCGTGCACCAAGCGGCAAGCGTGGTTCGATCCACGCTATTTCCTACCTTAACTACATAATACTCCGTCCGAGCCCGTGCGTAGGTGTGCGTAGCACGTCCCTTCACATATACGGTTCATACTACGGGCGCGGGTACATCAAGGGGTCGCGGGGCTACTACCACGACGCCCTCTTCAACAAGGGCAACCGCGTGATCGTTTGGGTCGTCGAGAACCTCGGCGGCATCTGCCCCCAGGGCATGAGCCGCCTTCGACGCAACGCGCGCTTCGCCAAGTCGCCAGGTGCGCGGGACGGCACCAAGTACGGCCTCAGCCGTAGCAGCCCGCGTTCCTACCTGGCCCACCACATGCAGATGATCTCCGCCGCCGCCGTCGTCTCCGACGCCAAGAACGGCCGCCGCCAGCTCAGCTGCCTCAAACGCCGCCGCGCCACTCAGGCTTCGGCCTAAGTTGCTGCGCGGCAAACGGACCCTCACCGAGTGCCGTGCCGCGGCCACTTTTTGACATACTCCGTCCGAGCCCGTGCGTAGGTGTGCGTAGCACGTCCCTTGACATATACGGTTCATACTACCAGGTACGGTACCTCGTCGAGAGCTGCAGCGGCGCCGCATCGCCCCGGAGCCCTTCGCTGGCTCGCCTCCGCCGCAACGCTCGTTTCGCCAACACCAAGAACGGCGCTCCTACTACACGCGCGTAATGGTCCTCGCCCCCACCGATGTCCTCCGATGCTTCGCCGCCACTGCTTGCGCTGGGGGCTCTGTGGTCGTGCCACATCTTTCCTCGCCCTGTTTCGCCGTCTTTGTGTTCGACATGGGCATCGAGGTGAGCGCTCTCAACTTGGCTCTCATCGCTTGCATGTGCGCCATCGCCATGTTTGCCCCTGGCCTCCTGATGCGCCGATTTCTTGGCCGCCTGAAGACGGCTGCCATCGCCGCCGAATGCCCCCCGTCATGGCGTGATCACGTGCACCGCACAATCGTTGTCGGAGGCCTGCCGCTGACGACGGCTGCGGCCGCCGCTCATTGCCACCTGCTGGTTCAGCGGCTCCGGGAGCAGAGCTTCATGGCTGATGCCATCTACCGCGGCGCGGACGGAGAGCTTCGTATGACCGACGGCATGGAGAGTGAGCACCGCGTCACGGGACCGCCGCCGCACGCCACCGCCCTCTACCACCTGGCGCTGGCGAGTGGCATGCTGCTCGCCTTTGTGGTGCAAGGCATCACAATCGGCGCGAGGTTCATGCTGGAGACGCGGCACGGCACGCGCGGCCGCATCATGGCTCTTCACCGCACAAGTGGGCGCGCCTTTGCCTTTTGTGGCCACTGCGTCATCTTCACCTCGCCGGCAATGTCGGCCACCATACCAGTCGTGGAATTCCGTCGCTTTGCCGCGATGCTGGGGTTTGCGTATGCGGCGGGCTTTCAGCGGCTGCTGCATCACGCGCGCAGCGGCACTTACCATGCGTGCGCCGCGCACGCCCCAGCCCTCCCTCCTGCCTCGGCCAAGACTCCCACCCTGCATGGCGGCGGTTGCACCTAAAGCGCCTTGCTCCCAATTCCCCTTCGATCGGCACAGGGGGCTGCTCGCGTGGCGCCCTTCCGCGCGTTGACATTCACATCCACACTTTACCTCCCCATTTGTGCTGACAAGGCTGTGCTTGCCACGCGCCGCAGACACCGCGCGTGGAGCAGCTTCCTGAGCCACTTGTTCTTCATTTCGTTCGGGATGAACCCAATCCTCGTGAAAATCGCACACCTTCGCCATCACCCGGCGAGCTCGTCGATGGCCGTGGAGATAGAAGGAGCGGACTGGTTCTGGGCCGTGTTGATCTTCTTTTCGCTGGTTGTGGCGGCCGTCGTCAGTGAACAGCAGCAGGTCGCTGAAATGCGTCCGCATACGAGTGCCGCTTGGGGCACCGTGGTACTGCTGCTCGCAGCGGCAGGTTTCGTGACATTCATCGTGTAGCGGCCGAGCTCTGCACTCTCACACGGATACAGCTGTATCTCGCCGCGCGGGAGACGCCAACACCACGTGACATCACGTGTGTCGTGTATGTTGTATTGTTGGCGTTTATGGCGGGTGCGCGAGCTGGGGATGTGCACGAGGTAGCGAGTGGCGAGTTCTCGAGAGTCGACTGTAAGGCACTACTATACTCTACAACGTGTAGAGGTTTTTATAAGGCAATACGTGCTCTTTTGCCTTCCCGAAACTTTATATCATTTTATCTAGACGAACAATTCGAAAGCTTCGTCCAAATATATCGCGTCCAAAATCAATTACATTGAGCCGTAGGCTCGGTCATATGCGGCCGTGAGGCCATATCGTTTGTCACGGAGTTCGCTCAGTGTGCTTCAAGCTTGCGCACGAATTCTAATCTGAAATTCTCTGTCCGGTGTCTGCACACTTACTGTGCAAATAGCAAGCCCTTGGGCGAGCTGCACAAGAGGCGAGCGGGACGCTCGTCTCCGTCCTCACACACACACATAACCCCCCCGTTTGGCGTGTCGCCCTAACTCTACCTTCTCATACCCGAGTCCCAATGAATTATATATATGTGTGCTGTTTTATAGCCATACTGCAATCCTGCTCATATGCACAGGTAACAGTATAGCTGTACATGGACACAGCAGCGCCAGCAACAGCCGCAGCCGCAGCAGCCGCAGCAGCCGCCGCCGCAGCCGCCGCAGCAGCTGCAGCGCCCTCACCTGAGGCAGCCGCGGCTGTTGCGCCGCTCCAGACGCCCGCAGCTGACGCTCCCGCGGCGGCCGCCGTGCTGCTGCCCGCGAGTGCGGCGGCGCCGTCGAGCCCTCCCGGCAGCCACGCCAACGGCGCCGCCAACGGCGCCGCCAACGGCCCCGCCAACGGCCCCGCCGGCCGGCCCGCCGCCAACGGCCCCGCCAATGGCCCCGCCGGCCGGCCCGCCGCTCGAAACTTGTGCTCGTGGAGTCCATGCGAGAGGGCATATGGCGAGGCCGCTGGCTACAAATTTTACGGACATGGATCGATGTTATGCTTTCATTGTAGAGACATATACCCAGACCTGCTCACATGAGCTATTCACGGCTTATGGCGGCCGTCCTGGTCTTGTACATAACGCGCGGTTTCGCGATATGTGCGAAAAGTGAAGATCTGGACACCACCTAGAAAGAAATAGGGATCCGTGGCGCCAAACATCAATCACATCCTTGCACTCGGCCTGCCGCTCAGCGAGCTGTAATCGGGAAAGCATGACTCAGCTGTCGTGGCGGCCCCGTGAATAGCTGCGGCCAGCCGGGGAGGCCCTTTGAAAAGAAGAAGAAGAACCGTTAGGTCGGCCAATCCAGCACCCCACTTTCACACTCGTACTCGACTACTCGAGTACCTAGGTACCCGGGTAGCGGCTGTGGTTTTCGTGAGGGGCCATGGCGCCGACGACGGCCATGATCATTGTTGCGGCCGTCGCGCTGAGCTGGTGGGCGCGGCGACGGCGACGATCGATCATCACACCCACGCAGTGGACGCAGTTTGACCGCGACGGGTACATCGTGCTCCGCCCAGACCAGGTGTTTGCGTCGCCGCACGACGATTTGCTGTCTCTGCAACAGCGAATGGACGATATCATGCTTGGCACGTGTGCAGAACCGCCGCCTTACGAGCGCATGATGATGCAACTTGATTCGTGCACGGGTGTGTATGCCGATGCCGGCGAACAGACGTTGGGCTACAAGGGTAAGACACTGCGCTACCGCAAGATTCAAAATCTCGACCTGGACGACCTCGTGATGGGCCTCTTTTTGCGACGGCCGTGCTTCGCGGAGGCCTGCGAGCGCGTGTACGGCAAGGGCACCCCCATCAGCTCCTTCCGCACCATGTTCTTCAACAAGCCGTGCGCTCCCTCGGCCGCCAGCTCGGGGGGCACCCACCTCCCGTGGCATCAGGACCGGTGGCGGTTTCTCGACATCGACCCGCTCCTCAACGCGTACCTCGCCCTCGACCCCGCCTCGCCCGAGTCGGGCTGCGTGCGTCTGCTGCCGCGCTCGCACACGCTCGGCATCCTCAACCCTTCGCACCACTCGGCCTTCCTCACAGAGGGCCAGATTGAGTGTTACTGCGGCGCAAAGGCCGAGGCGAGCGGCGCGATCGTCGACCTCGTCCTGCAGCCTGGGGAGGTGGCGCTCATCCACAACTGGGTGGTGCACTCGTCGGGCACAAATCGCACCGCGCGAGCCCGCCGAGCGCTCTCCGTGAGCTACATGGACGCGAGGACGAAGCTGAACGAAGCTGAGTTTGGACGCTTCACCGGCGGCGAACTCAAGTCCTCCGGATACCCGGAGGGAGGCACGCATTTCCCACAGATCTTCTGAGAAAGCACGCAACCTAGAACTTGAGACTGCGCGTGTTCGTCTGCCTATGCCGTAGGGCTCACGCGCCACGGTGCACACTCCACAGCAAAAAAAGCCTACTGTACCGTCCCCCCTGTCGAGTGCGTGCTGTCCTGTACAGTCGAGTACGGAGTAGTAGAGGGTTCGGATGAAATAGTCTATTCTAATGGAACCCATGTTTTGGGTGTGACGCGTCTCGCGCCGTTCGTTTTTGCTCTGGGGGGAGGCGGGGGCCCCCCGAGAGGCACCATGCGCCGCGCCGCAGTGCGGAAACGGGGCTCCGGCGCTCAGAGTCGCTCAGAGCACCGACTTCCCGAATGATCACGGTTGATCAGAGGGCAGATTCGGAGAGATCTCGAGGAGTACATACAGATAGACCCTCTAACCATAAGAAACTTCCAACCTGATCGGTCGTACTGACCGCCCAGTTTGTGACGCGCATTGCGTCAGAAGCGTGCACGCGCTGGAAGGACACCTTCCTACTGGCCGTACGATCAGGTCGTCACTGAATGCCGAAGACTAAGGCCGCGAGCTATGCAGGCGGTCAGTTGAGCAGCATGGCACGGTCAGCAAAAATTGCGCGAAAAAAGAAAAACGCCAAAAAAATCGGCGCCTGCGGCGGGCTGGGGGCCCCCATCTCCCCCCCGCATGGGTATCCCCTAGGGCCCTCGCCTCCCCCCAGAGCGTTTTTGCGGGGTGATGCCGTCAGGGGCGGCGACCCCCCCATCTACAGATGATATGCGCATCCTAGATGCCAAACGCCATCTAGGATGCGTTTTTGTCGGCGGATACACGCCGGCCAAGAGCGGGAGCGCCAGAGAGAAGACAAAAGGCAACATGTAGCAAAGCTCTCTCTAACGCCGCGGTCAAAAGAGACCGACGGACCTTGAATTTCGGCGGCGCCGAAATTCACACAAGACTGTGAACACACCCACAGGACGCCGAGTACAAGACAATAGGAAGGGAGTGTACTCAGGCAGTCAGGGACGAATGAGTCAGAAATACTAAGAGCACCTAAAGGAGCAAGGCATAGCTGTGAAGTGGTTTCCACTGACAGACCCCCTCGTGCCTTGGCCTGAAGGTGCCCATCCGATACTCGGGGAAGCAGCGACAGGTCATAGTGCAAACAAAGGAGAGATGCACTTGCTCGCATTATCAGTTGTATATACGGGCTCTGTGGGCTCCTCGGAGGCGGAGCAAACCTCGGCATGTTACATGAAGCGCCCTTGCCAAAGGAACGCAACGAAGGGAGTGAGGAGCACGCCCAACCCTTGTCTCTTGTGGCACTGCTGCACAAGTGTGCCGAGATGATACCCTCATCTTGGGTTAGTCCATGCATCCCAGGATGCAATGTGGCATCTGAGGATGCGCAATGCATCTCAGGAACATGAGCGCGTTGTCGGATTTCCCCCCCCTATTTTTCGATCGACAGTGTCGGAGTTTTTTGCCGAACCCGAACCCGAAATAAAAACCAGTCTTACATATACAACCGCAACCTTCCATAGTGTAGAAAAGTCAGCATTAGCACAAGGGCTAAGTGCCCCCCACCATCACTCACTGGCTCCCATCACCATCAGTAGTATTCCACAGACAACAGAGTAGTTAGTCACATCACACTTACATAGCCATACTAGTAGCAGCCGAGATTAGCATAGATTCATAGTCTGCACTCCCACTTTGATCCAAGGGCTCACACGCCGCTCAAGTCTTTATAATTTAACTAGCATTTTAAGTGTTTGTTATGCCCCCCCCCCCCCCCCCCCCCGATGAACACATCAGTGAGGGAGGGCGAGACGATCGAGGGGTCCCGTACCATGCGGAATCGACCCTATCAAGTGCTCAAGTGCTCAAGCATTTTAATGATTAAATGCCAAGCATCTTGGGATGCGAAAGCATCTTCAGATGATTCGAGCATCCCAGGATGCTCCGGCATCTTAAGTTGAAAATATGTCGCAGGAGGTGGTGGAGAATGACCTCCAGACTGACCCGGAGAATCACCTCCACCAGCCCCACCTCAACACCCCTATTATCACTCTCTCCCCCCCCCACAGTGATGAATAGTCTACCTATATCCCTATATTCCCACACCCTGTGCAGTGGCACGTCACGCCACCTAGATCCCTAATATTGGCACCTCCGTCGGGCGCCGAATGGGCGCCCAAATACCAAATAGTGGCACGTAATAGTTCCCTCGACTCTCGAGTCGGCGTCATGTGAGACGCTTGAGAGTCACCCCGCTGAGGCAGTGAGCCCCAGCATTCCCGGTGTTGCACGACGCCATTCCCTTATACCACTCGGATACGAGTTCCTTAATGCCGTGGGGCTCCTGCCCGTGTCCGGGCGTGGAGATGCGAGGGTCGCCCCCCCTTGCCCCACCACTTTGTGTGTGTGGAGACGTTTACCTTACCTTACCTTAGAGCCGACAGCGGGGCCGTGCCGCGGGTGCCTACTGCCGAGTGCCACAAACACTGCGCCGTCCCACCATCACCTACAGGCTGTCTTGTGTGATGGCTGGGATGTCCAAACGCCACCATCTTGGCTCTTGCGACCTCAAACCCGCGAGCTGTATGGGTGGTCCTGACGTCGACAGACGCCCGATGACCACGGTGAAGCTGAGCCGGAACGAGTCGACAAGTCTCGCCTGAGCCCGTGGCGGTCGCCGGCTGAGTCGCCGTGCACGGGCCGGTACCTCAGGCGTCACCTCCGTAGCCTCAGGTCTCACACTCCATCACCTCCGCTGGGACGCCTTCGATGGCACGCTCGGCGGCGAGTTTGTGGCAGCTCCACAGCGAGCGCGGCGTCGAGCCTACTCGCTCCTGCTGGATACACGCACTCCCTGGGACCCAGGGAGTGCGTGTATCCAGCAAGCGGTGCGTCCCGGTGGCGCGCGCAGGCTGCGGAGCTGCCACAAACTCGAGACACGCTTTTTTGGGACATTTTCGACGCTTTTGGCCCATACCAGCCATCCGCTCGGCACGCCGCCACTAGCGCCGGGAGCGTCTCGTAACCCGTGTCCGCCAGCTCGAGCCCGGCGAACCCGCTCGGCTCGGCCACCTTGCGACGCAGCGCCGCCGCGCTCGCTTCGCTCAGCTTCGAGTAGCACGCCCTGAAGCTTCCGCAGCGCAGCAGCAGGCGCACCATCGCCAGCGTCCCGATGCGCATCATCTGGTCCGAGTCGGGCGTGATCGCCGTCCCAAACTCGTAGCACGCGTAGTACTCGCCCTTCTTCCGCGCAAAGGTCACCTCCATCCGGATGAGGGCCTCGAAGTCGCCCTCGGTCATCACGCCCGCCCCGCCTAGTCCCCGCAGCAGCTCATCCGCGGCGATGGACAGGTCGCCCATCGTCAGCGGCGGCAGCTCGTGCCTGCCGGCGAGCGGCACGGCTCAGTGTCATCTCGCCCCATCGCACGCCAACGCCACCGTTCTACTCGCCTCTCTCTCTCTCTCTCTCAGCGGGAGACGCGCGCCAGTGGCTGTCCGAATCGGCCGCGTCCGCCGCGTCGTTCACCGCCATGCCCGGCCGGCACCCGGTCTGCCGCGCGAAGCACAAGTAGGCGTTCATGATGAAGGCCACGTTCACCTCGAACGGCTCCATCAGCTGCGTGTCCTGCATCTGGTACTCTCCCACCTGGAAGAGGTGCTGCTTCGTGCACGGCTTCGTCGTCGCCTCGCGCAGCTCGGCCATCGTCCGCCGGCTCGCCACCGCGCTCGCCCTCTCGCTCGCCGCCCGCTGCGCCGCCTCACTCTGCCCGTGCGACGCGCTCTCCTGCGCCGCCTCGCGGCCCGCCGCCCGGCCGGCGGCTCCTGCCGCGTCCTTCATCCCGCCGCCGCCGCCGTCGTACAGCGACATCACCTGCTTGGTCACCAGCCGCCAGTACTGCCTCGCGTCGTCCGGCATCGCCGGCCAGATCTCGCGCCACACGTGGTTCTTCATGTGCTGCAGCGCGACGTAGACCGTGTTCTCGCCGCGCCCCGTGCGCACCGTCGGCTCCTCGTCCCGCGCGTCGCCCCGCTCGGTCGCGTGCCACCGGCTCGCCCTCGGCGCGGTGATTCGCGTCGTCGCCAGCCACTTGCCGAAGCGGATCGTCCACCGCACCGTCGGGTGCAGACCGAGGGCCGTCCGCTGCATCGGCACGCTCTTCCCCGCCGCGGCCTGCGTCGCCAGGAACTCGCGCAGCCGCAGGCGCACGCGCCGAAGCTGCACCGACAGCGCCGGCCCGTGTGGCGCTAGCATCGGCCGCCCATCGCCGCACGCGGCCTCCTCCTGCCGCTCGTCATCCTCCGCCTCGAGGGCGTCCGCCAGCGCGCTGCGCCGCACACCCCGGCGCACAGGAGGCGGCGCCGGCCGCACCTCGGCCGCCTCGGCGTCGCCCGCGGCACGGGCGCCCCGCTCGCCGTCCGCGCGGTCCATCGCCGCATCCCCATCCCCGTCTGCGGCAGCGCCGCCTGCGCCCGTGCCGGCCTGCTCTGCGACGGCTCGCCACCGCTCGTCGTCCAGCATGTGCCACCACCGCCGATCCGGGTAGCCGTCGTACTCGACCTGGTGCGCGATCCGTCCGTCCCCGTCCTCCTCCCGCGCCATGACGGTCGCAGGGTACCACCGCTCACTGTCGCAGAAGATCTCGAGGCGCGATCCGGTGGACAGGACAGTGTGGCCGTCGAGCGCCGCCCTGGCATCCTCGCGCTGTCGCTTCCGCCGCTTCGCCTTCGTCTCCTTGCTGCGCAGCAGGGTGTAGTTCGGGCCCACCTCCGCCACGCTGTCCAGCAGCTGGGCGGCGCTCGCCATCTCGACCGCGTCGTCCTCCGGCGGAAGCTCCGCGTCGCCCGCGGCCGCTTCCCGAGCGCGCTCGTCGCGCATCCGCTCGTGGTGGGCCTGCCGACGCGCCACGCCGGCGCCCGTGTGCCTCGCCGCCGCGTCCGGTGACGGCATCGGTCGCTGCCACAGGTCGTCCCACAGGTCGTCCCACAGGGTCATCCCACAGAGGACGCATCCAAACCGCCGCATTTCGCCCGCCGAAAAGTCTCCCACTCGCTCTGCCCCAATCTCGAACCAATCTCGAGTCGTCTCACTAGTTACATACATACCTTATACCAATCCTCAGTCGTCTGTGACGGCACCCGGATCGAGGATGGCTTTGCAGCCTCACCCGCGATCACCAGTACCGCAGAGCCTTGCACGCGGCTCTGAGGATGGCTTTGCAGCCTCACCCGCGATCACCAGTACAGCAGAGCCTTGCACGCGGCTCTGCACTCACACTTGCTGGGCACCAACCTTTGGGTCCAGATGACTACCCCTCTATAAACGAGGGGAGAGGGACGCCTCACGAGCCTACGGAGGGCCTCGACCCGTCTTCTTACCGGTCAGACCACTCTGATCCCTTCCACAAAATACCATCTAGAGATGCTCGAGCATATAGGCAAGACTACAGTGTGCAGTCCAAGTAGAGCGCATCTTAGATGCATATTATCTCAAGATGCGCATATCATCTGTAGATGGGGGGGTCGCTGCCCCTGACGTGCTTTGCACTTTGCAGGTACCAGATATGGGGAGATACGGGGAGATATGGGGAGATATGGGGAGTATGGGCAGCAAAGGATGCGCACCTCCGGCCCCTGCAGCATGCCTAGAGCGCCGCAGATTGGCCGCTCGTGCAGAGGCGAGAGGTTTTAGTAACAGCATCGTGTGCGCCTTGCGGGGGGGGGCGGAAAGGAGGAACCTCTCCGAAGAGCGCCACTGTTGGAGCGCCGCCACGGTCTGTCTCTACTCTAACGCCAGCCCCACACCGTGCGTGTGCCTCTACTCGCCCGGGCCCAACCGGTGCCCCAGGACGCACGGCCCGCCGCAGCCGGAGGCCCACGGGAGAGCGTCGAGACGTGTTTCGACATCGAGTGCCCTCTCCGTTGCCCCGGTGGCGGTCTGTGTCCTGCCAGCGCGCACCAGTACAGCACCAGTGCCAGTGCCAGTCCCGTGCGAGCCTATCGAGCTTGATGCTGCCGCGCTCGCTCGCTCGCCGAGCAGCCGCCGCTTGCACGGCCCGTCACGGTAGTCGCTGCCTCTCTACGGCTGCCGCTGACCAGACCTACGATCTCGCCGTCGTCGGCGGCGGCGTGATGGGCGTGTGGGCCGCGATTGCGGCGGCCAAGCGCGGAGCCTCAGTCGCCCTCGCCGACCAGTTCGAGCCGGCCCACGTCCACGGCTCGTCGCACGGCGACGGCCGCATCTACCGGCTTGCGTACGAGCAGGACCATTACGTCGACATGATGGAGCGCAGCCTGCCACTCTGGCACGAGCTGCAGGAGGCGGCCGGAGAGCCGCTTCTCGCGCGCACGGGCGGCATCACTGTCGCCGACGCGGCGGCCGCGGGCGAGAACCGCAACGACGCGCTGCGTGCCATCTACGCGCGGCGCGGCATACCGCACGAGACGCTCTCCGCTGCCGCGACAAACGAGCGCTTCCCGCAATTCTCGCTCTCGCCGAGCCTCGAGGCGCTGTACCAGCCCGACTTTGGCGTCCTCTTCGCCTCGAAGTCGGTCGCGGCGGCGTGGGCGTACGCGCGCGCGCTGGGCGTCGACACGTACGTCCCCTTCCGCGCGGCGGCCTTCCGCTCCGACGGGGGCCAGGGCCAGGGCTCGGTCGTGCTAAGCGAGCAGGGCGCGGAGCTTCGCTCTCGCTCGCTGGTCGTGGCTCCCGGCGCGTGGCTGTCGTCGCTGTCCCACACCCTGTGACTAGCCTTGGAGAGCCGGCCAAGCCCTCCCTGGCGCCCTCTCACTCTGAGGGGGAGCCCGTGCGCTGTAGGTTTGGCCTCCGCATTCCGACCCGCGTCTCCGCCGAGACCGTCTGCTACTACCGCCCGCAGGCGGAGTCGGCTGGAAGCACGCGCGGCCCAGTCCCCGACCACTCGTACCGCTCGATGCCCGTCTTCATCTTCCAGACGGAGAACGGCTGTGAGGGCATGTCGGGGATGGGCTACTACGGCCTGCCCACCATCGACGTGCCTGGCGTCAAGGCGTCCGCGCACTACTGCGGCCCAACCGTGCACCCGGACGCACGGCCCGCCGCAGCCGGAGGCCCAGCCGCGGTGCTCGGCCGCACCCTCGCCGGCGCGGCGGGCGAGGAGGAGGCCGCCGCGCGGCGCGTGGCGGAGGTGGTCGCATCGACGTCGCGCCTCGTTCGCGACAGCCTGCCGCACTGCGAGCAGACGCCGTTTGAGACCCAGTCCTGCCTCTACACGAGCACCTGCGACCACGACTACGTCCTCTCGCGCGTGCCGGGCCACGAGCGAGTCGTCCTCGCGGGGGGAGGCTCGGGGCACGCCTTCAAGATGGGGCCCGCGCTCGGCGAGATGGCGGCCGCCGCCGCGCTTGGCTGGGAGCCGCCACTCTCGCTGGCGCCCTTTGCGGTGGAGAGGCTGCTGGGCGCGTCGCTGCCGGACGAGTCGCTTGCGAGTAGGAGGTGAAAAGGTAAGCGAAATAAAAGAAATCGCTAGGGTGCCCGCAGTGGTGCACTAAGACTAACCTCCGAGAAACCCTTCGGATCGCTCCCTCATCGCAAACCCTGTCAGCAGAGTCCTCCGGGAATGTACGTAAGAGCCACATACACCGAAAACCCGCCTGCCGGCCGACCTCGCCTCACAGCATGTACATGACGGCTTGCCCCCCGCAGAAGCAGCAAAAAAGAAATCGTGGAATATATATATGAAGTCGGTCTGACCCTCTCTCGCCAGCGCGCCTTGGTTCGGCGTGGCGCGCCTACCGTGCCCAGTGTTGTGCGCGCGAGCTTTTTCCTCTTCCCGGGACGACGTACCGGAAGCCTGGGCAGCGTGCTAAAATTCTTTTTGCTGTGCCAGTGCCTTTGTATGGCGCCGCCGCTCGAGGCGCGCGTGCCTCGCGCCCCGGCTGGTACTTTCAGCCGCAAGCAGCGCGAGCTTCGCATCAAGCGCGGCCTGTTACTACCTCCGGCCTGGCGCGTGCCGACCGAGCGCAGCCTTCACTTCTTCTTGAAGGGCGTGTTGTGCTGTGCGGAGCTCCTCGACGCCATCCAGACCTGGCGGACTGGTAAGGAGAACACGCTGCGTCAGATCGCCGAAGTAATAACGCGACAGCTGATATCCAACACGCCTTCGTCGCGACACGCGCTCATCAAGCGCTTGGTCCGCGACGCGCTGCTGAGCGACAGCGAGGGCAACTACTACTCGATCGCAGCTACCGAGAAGAGGTTGCGCCACCTCGACTACGAAGACTGCTGCGCGCGTGATCACTACACGAGTCGCAGCTACGGCAAACGCTTTCACCCCTACGTCCTTTACAGGTTCATCCTGTTCTTGCAGACACACAACAAATTGTTGCGCTCTAAGATTGAGCAGACGGCATCCTGCGCCGTGTGCAAGGAGCGCGCCGCGCGCCGCGCCGAGGAAGGCGGCGTCCCAGTCATCTGGCGGCAAGCGGAGCCGTGCCGCCATTGGACTTGCGATACGTGTACCCGCGACCTCGCCGCCCGCGGCATGGCCAACCACTGCAGCTTGTGCCGGGCAAGGGTGATCTCCTACCCGCTCGGCGTTGCGCCCGGCGCCAACCAGAGCTGACGCTCCATCTAGGGCGGGGCCGGTGCGCGTCGGTGCACCCGGCTCCGCGTGCTGAGCGACCGTCTAGCAGTGTCGTGTGTGGTACCGCGAGCGACGCGTAGTCGTGTGTATGTCTCGCTCTCCCTCTCGGCGGTGGCCGGTGCGTCGAGCGTGACGGGGATGAGATACGAATCTCTCGATCGCCCGAGGTAAGGTAATTTTTCAACGTGGTGGGGGAGGGCCGGGGCAACCCGCGCAACTCCACACCCACACCCACGCCGCACGCGCGCCTGAATCACTACGCAGTGAAACCACCCCCTTCCCAACCCTCTCAGGGACGGACGCATTTCCCCCCTTTCAAAGGCGGTTTCGAAGTTGATGAGACCTCGTCCCCCCCTCTCCAATGAAAAGCGTAAAAAGAGGCGCGGAACAGGCCGGAAGCGCCGCTTGGACGTGGGTCACACAATGGCAGCGCTCCAGACGCGCTCTGGTAGCTGCCAATGAAGCTGCAGCCCATCGCGCGCGCGCCGGACGGCCGCTGCACCTCCACTGCAGTGCCCTCCTGCACCGAGCGACGCGTCAAACCTTTGTTGCTGCCCATGACCGCCGGCGGCTCCGAGCTCGGGCGAGCGAGCCCTGGCTGAGCTGAGCCTCTGCGGTCGCAATGCAGCGCTGCGGTCGGTGCAGAGTGGAGGGGGCGTACGGCGTCGTACGCGCACGGCCGCTCTGCCTCAGTGGCGTGCGGCTTGGGCCAACTGGAGGTCGCTCTCCGACCTCGCTCGCCGAGCTCACAACCCGGCGCGAGCCGCATTGAGTGGAAGTTCGACTTCAGCTGCCGCGAGTGGATGGACTGCCTTGTCGAGTGCGAGCAGTTGGGCTCCGCCGGGAGCACGTGGTGCAACACGTTCTCTGGGCGCCAGCAGACGCGAGCGCGCGAGCGCGTGTTGAACCGGACGCTCCAGAGCAACACTCAAGAGATACACTCGAAGGGGGGTACACGTTTTTTATTTGGGTTCGGGGCCCAAGAGTACACTCTTGGCGACGAAACCGAAGACGGTTGGCCCCGGGGTGGTTTCACTGCATAGTATGCTAATTGCTATTTCCTATTACTAATCGCGGTGTCGACTGTCGTCTTCCTGGTCGTCTAGCATGGTAGGGCAACGGCTTGAGTGAGCGCTCATCTCGGTTCTCGCTCGCTCTCTCGAACCACGGCTCTCGATGTGTATGTCTCTATCATCCGTGTAGTGTCTCTCGCGTCTCGGCACGGCCTCTCCACCTCTCGCGGGCTCAGCTATCCGTGAGTCTCGCTCTCTAAGGGTGTGGGACGAGTATCTCGAATCTCGCGCGCTCTCTACGTGCGCACAAACAAACTGTGTCCCGCCGAGGAGGCGCCTCACGCCAGTCGATGGCCGGCCGGCAACGCCTCTGCTCGGCACCGCCATCGGGAGATGGCGGGCGGCCGGGGGAAGCGGCTCGCGGGCCTACACGCTAGCCGCCTCGGCCTTGGCCGCGGCCTTGGCCGCGGAATTGGTCTGGCGGCAGAGCGGGCAGGGCCCGCCGGTGGCGACGGCGAGGTTGACAGCGACGCGGCCGTCGCCGGCCGCGCTCAGCGCGCTCAGGCTGGCGCACACGCGCGCCTGCTTCGAGCGCACGTGGTCGCCTGCTGGCATCGTGTCGACGGGCACATCGCGGCTCGCCATCGCCGCCTCGCTCATGTCGAGGTCCGGGTCGTGGGCGTGCTGGGTGAAGGCGAGCGTCGGCGGCGCGGAGACCTCGCCGCCGCGCGGCGCCGCCTTGACCTGCTGCTTGTAGGAGATGTAGTCGTGCTCCCAAACCTCCACGACGACGTAGCCCTCGGGGCGGGACGTGCCGTCGAGGCCGAGGTGCGGCCCCTTGATGTACTGCTCGGTGCGGCCTGCGCAGGGGGAGGAGGCTAAGCCACGAGCCGAGGTGGGCGCATGGCGGGGCGGAGCGGGGCGCGCACGGCGCGTCTTGTTCCACAGCGCCGGGCCCCACTGGTGCCCGACGCCGAACGTCTCGTGCAGCGGGTTGCCGGGGGGGAACCCGTGGTAACGGTTGCCCTGGTACTGGTAGGCGACGAGCGCGCCGTCGGAGGCGCGGCGGCACACCGCGTCCACCTTGATGCGAGGGTGGTCGGCGAGGATGCTCGCCTCCCAACCTATTCACGGAAGGAGATGTGAAGAGGCGCGCTGCTCACCGCGAGCGAGGGGGTTGGCGGCGAGCGCGTGCACCCTCGGGCTCCTCGCCGACCTCGAAGTGCACGTGGCGAAGCACGTCGAGGCCCTCCTGCTTGGCGAGCACGTGCAGCGCGTCGCACGCCGCGTGCGAAGCGCCCGCCTTGTGAGACGACTTTGTGCCCGCCTCGACCGCGTGCTTTGAGCAGAGCTGGTGCGGGGCCGAGCGGCCGGAGGCGTCGGGAGGGCCGTCGAACCCGGCGCAGACGAGCTCGCCCTCGCGGGAGCACACCACGCAGTAGGCGGCCGACGAGTCGCCCGGCCACGGCACGTTGCGGCGGAGGTACTCGGACCTAGGGATGTAAAGAGACACGGTTAGCTGCCGTGGCCGAGCGAGCCGTCGGGAGCAGAGGCGCGAGTCGCGCCGCGAGCAGGTCGCGCAGATGTTGGGCGTGTTGAGGAGCGACGGGTTCTTGAACCCGTAGCCCTCGAAGGGCTTGCTGCAGCCGCCGCAGACGCGGTAGTCCTCCGGCAGCCGCGCGCTGCAGTTGCGGCGGAGGTGAGCCGCCATGTCGACGACCTCCAGGCCGCAGTGCTCGCAGGCCACCCGCCGCTCCGCCGCCGGCCCGAGCAGCGAGCTGCAGCCGCGGCGGCGGTGAGCCGCCAAGTCGACGACCTCCAGGCCGCAGTGCTCGCAGGCCATCCGCCGCTCCGCCGCCGGCCCGAGCAGCGAGCTGCAGTCGCGGCGGCGGTGAGCCGCCAAGTCGACGACCTCCAGGCCGCAGTGCTCGCAGGCCACCCGCCGCTCCGCCGCCGGCCCGAGCAGCGAGCTGCAGTCGCGGCGGCGGTGAGCCGCCAAGTTGACGACCTCCAGGCCGCAGTGCTCGCAGGCCACCCGCCGCTCCGCCGCCGGCCCGAGCAGCGCGCTGCAGCCGCGGCGGCGGTGCTGCGGCAGGTCGAGGACCTGCACGGCGCAGTGCTCGCAGGCCTGCCTCCCGGCTGGCGACCGCTTCCGCTTCTTGCCGCGGCCGGCGCGCAATCTCTTCACTGCACAGCCCGGCACTGCGCCGTCGTTGGCGGCTGCGAGCAGCGTGTTGAGGTCGCCGAACACCACCTCGGCATCCACCGGCTCGTCGAGTGCCTCCTGAGGCAGCCGCGAACGACTTGGAAAGACGTCAAAGAATTTTACCGGAAGTCACATGTTTTCTTTAAGGCCCTTCTCCCGTTCCCCTGTGTCCCTGATCGTCCTTACAAGATCCTGCTCGTGCAGGTGGGGACCCTGTCCTTCTCCCACCCCTCGTTTGGCGTGCCCGTTTTATTTATTTATTTATTCCCTGCGAACGCGCACCCCCTGGGCTAGGGCTCTCTTGCCCGCAACCCGATGCCAATCATCCGGCCCGCTGGGTGCGCTTCTGAGCTCCCCGGCCCTGGATGTGCGGTTAATGACTGCACTCCAAGTGCTCCAAGCAAAGGCGGTGCCACAACACGATTCACGCGACAGGCAAGGCACGGGCGACGGCTTCCTCAGAAGCCGTCGTCCACGGTCAAAGAATTTTACAACAACGGTCGCACTTGAATGCTCGCCTTGCTCGCCTTGCTCGCCCTCGCTCTGCCCCAGCCCTTCGAGTTCGCGCGGATTTCGCGAACTCCGAACTCGAACGAACGCAGCCGGCGGGGCCCAGCCCGAACCTCGAAACTGAACGGACCGCGCCGGCTGTGGAAGGCGCGAACTGCGAAAACGAACGAACGTTCGTGAACTCCGTTCGAACTTAGGAAAAAAGAAAATCATCGGCGGAAATTCGTTCGTTCGGCGTGCGGTTCAGCCTCGAGCCGCGCTGAACGAACGAACTCGCGCAACTGCGCCACGTGCGCGCGTGCGGACGCGGTCTGGCCCTCAATCTCAGGTGCCCATATACACAGGCGGCACTAGCACAGTTCTGACGGTCCGCGACAGTCTGCAATCTAGCGGACTACGGGCGCGACTACCCCGGTGCGCCGCCGCCCGCCGCGGACCATTGAAGAGGGGACAGCCATGCCCGCCTCGCGCGCCGCGCTTCGCACGCCGCCTCCACCGCCGTCTGCTGACAGCGCGCCGGGTGTCGAAGTCCCAAAGAACGTCCTCAAGGCGGCCGAGAACGGCCGATTGGGAGCGGTGCGATTGTGGCTGAATGAAGGCGGGAAGGCCGACACTCTCGCTAAGTTGCCCTCTGAGGTCAGCGGCCGTCCGATTCCATGCACCCTGCTGATGCTCGCCGCGCAGCACGGGTACGCGCAGATTGTCGAGCTCCTCCTGAAGCGTGGCGCCGACATCAACTTGCAAACCAGTCTCGGCACCACTGCGCTCAGCACTGCCGCCTACTACGGCCGCGAGCGAATGGTGGAGATGCTGCTGCAGCACGGTGCGGAGATCGGGACGGCGCTGGTATATTCCGCCCACAGCGGCAAAGAGCGGGTGGTCGATCTGCTGCTGCGGCGTGGCGCGGAGATCGACCTGCAAGACAAGAATGGTGGCACCGCGCTGATGCTCGCCGTCTGCTTCAACCGCCCCGCCGTCGTGCTCCGCCTGCTGCGGGCGGGCGCGGACATGACGTTGCGCGACGTGAACGGCTTTTCGGCGCTGCAGTGGGCCAAGGAGAAGGGCCACGCCGAGTGCGACCAGGCCTTCAAGACGTACCTCGGGGAGGTGGCGGCGGCGGGCCGGAGCAAGGCGCCGTCGGCCGAGGCAGGCGGCGCAGGCGCGGCGGTGGGTGCGAGTGCCGCGGCCTCTGCTCCGAGCGGCGAGGGTGGCGCGGAGGCCAAGCCGAGCGGCGGTGCGGTGCCAGAGGAGGTTGTGGACGCGGCTGGGCGAGGCGATGAGGCGTCGGTGCTGGCGTGGGTCGACGGCGGCGGGCAGGTCGACGCGGCGTTCGTGTGCGTCTATTCGGACGGCCCTGTGAACGGCATGACGCTGCTGATACTCGCAATGATCTGCGGCCATGAGGAGTTGGTCGAGGCGCTGCTCCAGCGCGGCGCGGATGTCTCGTTGCCGAACAGCAATGGCGACACCGCGCTGAATCTCGCCGCCGGGAATGGCCACGAGAAGCTGGTCGAGTTGGCGTTGCGGCACGGCGCGGAGATCAACGAGCGAAGCGAGTTTGGCATCACTGCACTGATAAACGCCGCCGGCAGAGGCCAGGAGAAAGTGGTCGACACGCTGATCCGGCACGGCGCGGCGATTGACCAGCAGGCCATCGACGGCGACACCGCACTGATTCGGGCCGCTTTCTTCGGCCACCTCGCCGCCGTGCTCCGCCTGCTGCGTGCGGGCGCCGACCCGAAGCTGTGCACTACGAGTGGCAAGACCGCGCTGCAGTGGGCCAAGGAGCAGGGCCACACCAAGTGCGTGCGCGCCCTCGAGGAGCATGCGGCGGCCGAAAAGGCGGCGGAGAAGGCGGCGAAGAAGGCGGCGGAGGCGGCGGAGAAGGCGGCGGCGGAGGCGGCGTGGGCCGCGGGAGCGGCGGAGAGGGCGGCGCAGAGGGCGGCGGAGGAGAAGGAGGCGGCGCGGCACGCCGAGGAGCTGCTGGCGGAGGTCGAGGCGGAGAAGCGCGCCAAGGGGAAGAAGGGCAAGAAGAAGAAGAAGAAGGGCGGCGGGGCGGGCGCAGCTGCTGGGCCGTCGCAGGAGCCCGAGGAGGTTGCCGAGGCGCCGTCGGAGGCAGACGCAGCCGAGGCGGCGAAGAAGGCCGAGGAGGTGAGGATCCTCCTGCTTCTCGAGACGCTCACCGAGGAGAGGATCCGGTTCGGCATCACGGCGGAGAGCCAGGCCGCGGCGTCGGCCGAGGTGGCCGAGGCGTCACGCTTGGCCGAGGAGGCGGAGGAGGCGGAGGAGGAGGCGGAGGAGGAGGAGGAGGCCGAGACAGCGGCCGTGGCGGCGCTGGCTGTGGCCAAGGCTGTACGGGCGGAGTCCAGGGCGGCGGAGGAGGCGGCCAGGGCGGCGATGGACGAGGTCGTGGCGGCGCTGGAGGAGGCTAAGGTGGCGATGGAGAAGGCCACGGCGGCGCGTGCGGGGGACGAGACGGCGTTTGAGGAGGCGGCGGCCGCTGCAGAGGCAAGGGGTGCTGCTGCGGCCGCTGCAAGGGCCAGGGCGGCTGCCGCCAGGATGGCAGCGGAGGCGGCCCAGCGCTCATAGCGCGAGCTGCTCAGAAGAGGCGCGTGGCCACCTCTCTGCGAACTCTCTGGGTGGAGTTTGGGAGCTTCCATCGAGGACGCGCTCGCCGGAGGTTCATCATGCACAGATTTGTGTGTTTGGTGTTGTCGCTGTTCACTGGAGCCGGGGAGGTCGAGGGCGGGGGGGTGGTGCCTTGTGGGGCCGCGCGGGGAAAACCGGTGCCGGACACTGTGAGCGGCGCCGCCGTCCGCCCGCGCCACGGCGCCACGCGCGCGGGGCCGGCCGGGTTCGCGTTTTGTGGAGATGATCTATATTAAATAAATAAATAAAACGGTCAAACTCTGAGACGAGATGTGGGTGCTGAGCCGAGCGGCGGCGGGGCGGTGCCAAAGGAGGTTGTGGCAGCGGCTCGGCGAGGCGAGGCGAGGCGGCGGTGCTGATTTGGCTTGACGGCGGCGGGCGGGTCGATGCGACGTTCGTGCACGTCTTTTCGAACGGCCCTGAGAGCGGCATGACGCAGCTGATGATCGCAATGATGAGGGGCCACGAGGAGTTGGCCGAGGCGCTGCTCCAGCGCGGCGCGGATGCCTCGTTGCAGTCTAGCGATGGCGCCACCGCGCTGAGTAACGCCGCCTTGAATGGCCACGAGAAGCTGGTCGAGTTGGCGTTACGGCACGGCGCGGAGATCAACCTTCAGTGCCACTACGGCAACACTGCACTGATTTGGGCCGCTTACCGTGGCCACTCCGCCGCCCTCCTCTGCTTGCTGCGGGCGGGCGCAGACATGACGCTGCGCACTACGGATGGCTGGACCGCGCTGCAGCTTGCCATGAACAAGGGCCACACTGAGTGCGTGCGCGCCCTCGC
>NW_005200210.1:22740-24264 GCF_000372725.1 Emiliania huxleyi CCMP1516 | reverse complement strand
CAAGGGCTGCGACCGCAACGCGACCATCAAGAATGTCATCGGTATCGTCGACATCTTTGGCTTCGAGATCTTCGAGAAGAACTCGATGGAGCAGCTGTGCATCAACTTTGCCAACGAGAAGCTGCAGGCGCTCTTCACCAAGACCGTCTTCGCCGAGACCATGAAGGCGTACAAGGAGGAGGGCATCGACGTGGCAGACATCACGTACAGCGACAACGCCAACCTCATCAAGACGTTCGAGACGCCAAAGACGGGCCTCTTCGGCCTCCTCACCGAGGAGTGCATCCTGCCAAAGGGCACGGACGAGGGCTTCACCGAGAAGGTGATGGCGACGCACGGCAAGGGCGGCATCATCTTCCGGATGAAGGGCGTCGGCCCAAAGGAGGGCTTCGGCCTCAACCACTTTGCCGGTCAGGTCAACTACGGCACCAAGGCCTGGCTCGACAAGAACCGCGACCCGATGAGCGGCGACCTGGTCCAGCTGATGCTCTCCGCGGACAACAAGCTCCTCAAGGAGCTCTTCACGGAGAAGCAGGAGGCCGACGCGGGCGGCGGCGGCGGCAAGAAGAAGTCGCCAAAGTTCAAGGGCGTGATGGACACCTTCACGGCGCAGCTCAACGACCTCAACGGCACGCTCGAGAAGTGCGCGCTCCACTTTGTCCGCTGCTTCAAGACCAACGACCAGAAGAAGAAGGAGTTCAACGAGGACGAGGTGGTGATGCGGCAGCTGCAGACGTCCGGCGTGCTAGACGCGCTCCGCGTGTCGCGCGAGGGCTACCCCGACCGGATGATCTTCGAGACCTTCAGCTCGCAGTACATCGCGGTGCCCGGCCTCAAGACGGCCGCAGAGCTCGCCCCCAAGCCGCCCAAGGAGCGGGTCGACACGCTGCTCGAGCGGCTCGAGGTGCCCAAGGAGAAGTATCGCTCCGGCAAGACGCGCGTCTTCTTTGCCGCCGGCGTGCTCGACGGGCTCCGCGCGAAGCGGACCGCGATGCAGGCCAAGATCGCCACCGAGATCCAGCGGGTGGGCCGCGGCCTCGTCGCCCGCGCAAAGGCGCGCGAGCTGCGCAAGATCCGCGAGGCGGCGCTGCAGGCGATGGTCGCCGCGACACCGGGGGAGGACATCGAGGCGCTGCGCACGGCCATCAAGGGCGCCAAGGACGCCGGCCTCCCGAACTATCCCGCTGGCAAGGCCAAGTTCGACGAGGCGGAGAAGCGGCTCGCCACGCTCGAGGCGGAGCTCAAGGCGCGCAAGGAGGCGGAGGCGGCGCTCGAGGCGGCCGTCGCCGGGACGGACATCCCGGCGCTCGAGGCGGCGCTCAAGAAGGCGGTCGACTGCAAGTCGGACAACAAGCCGCTGATCGAGCGCGGCGAGAAGCGCGTCGAGTTCCTCAAGGAGGAGGAGCGGCGCGCCGAGGAGGAGCGGAAGCGGAAGGAGGAGGAGGAGAGGAAGCTGGCCGAGCTCAAGGCGGCGGCGGAGAAGGACGCCTCCAAGAAGGCGGAGCTCGAGGCCGCCCAGGCCGC
>NW_005200210.1:0-22327 GCF_000372725.1 Emiliania huxleyi CCMP1516 | reverse complement strand
ATCAACAAGGGCTGCTACTACTCCATCTCGCTCGACCAGGAGGAGGCGAAGCGGTCCAAGGCGAGCACGCTCGAGTCGGGCGCCTTTGTCGGCAAGGTCCGCTCCGACAAGAAGTCGCTCGACTACACCCTGTACGACGACGGCACCTCGCCCGACGGAAAGGACAAGGGCGGCACCTCGGTGCTGCGCCACGAGCTGCTGCACATAAACTTTTCGAACTCGCTGCGCAACCGCGACCCAGGCGCCATGACGGTGGTCCTGCCCGAGGTGGACAGCGACGGCAGCTTCGAGAGCGTGCAGCCGAGGCATCACACGGAGGGGCTCGAGGCGCTGCTCAAGCGCGGCGAGAAGGGCGGGCTGCTCGAGCTCAAGAACCGGCAGCCAAAGTGGAACGCGTCGAGCAACATGTACGTCCTCGACTTCCACGGCCGCGCCTCGCTCCCCTCGTGCAGAAACGTCCAGCTGGCGCCAAAGGCGCGCGCGCGCGGTCCGGGCTGCGCGCGCCGCTGCCTGAAGCGCTCTCACCCGCCCGCCACCTCCGCCCGCCTCAGGCCAAGGAGAGCGACGTCTGCTTCCTGATGGGCAAGGTGGAGGAGAACCGCTTCAACATCGACTTCAAGGCGCCCTTCTCGGCCATGCAGGCGTTTGCGACCGCGATCATCATCTTTGACAACAGCTCCGGCGCCTTTTGAAAGGCCCGTCCGAGGCCGGGATATGGCTGGGCCTGGCCATATCGTTCGCCGTCAGCCTGCACGCAACGCCGCACACTCGACTCTACGCCGTCGAGACGGGCCTCCGCCTCCTCTTAAGCATAGCCCTAGACCCTGTACCCTCTAATGCTATTCTGCGCCGCGCCCCCCGTGCGTGAGTCCGCAGGCTTTGTGCCTCCTGTCTTACGGCACATACAGGGGCGCTGCCGGCCCCCGCGCACCGCGCACGCTGTGCTCTTCCGGCCTCGCTCCTCCATGTTTGTGGCGTGATGTATCTTCCATGTTGGGCTGTGCGAGGGGTTTACGTTTTGTTTAAGTGCTCTGAAGAAGGATAAAAACAGCGAGATCGCGCAAACGCGCGCTTCAGATCCTGGCGCCTCCAGCCACGTACGTAAGAGAGTACGAGATGGCACACAGAGGCTAGTCCCAGAGCTCATCGTCATCAAGCGCCTCTGCCATGGCCGCATCGCCGCTCCCCTCCCGGGCTGGCTGCGCGGGCGCGAGCGCGTCGGTCGCCGCCTGCGCTGCCCCGAGGTGGATTGGTATCCTCGGGCCCGCCGACTTGGGCCGGACGGGCGGCTCGGCACCGCTGCGCAGCTGAGACGGCGTCTCGTCCTCCGCCGCCTCCACCGCCGGCGCGCGCGGCACCAGATCGTAGTTCGCGGCGAGCAGACAGAACTTTTGAGGCGGAAGCTGGATGCCAGACGTGCTGGTCGGCGCGGCGGGCAGCGGCTGGCCGTTGCGCTCGCGCGCAAGCCACTCAAGGAAGGGCGCCGAGGTGACCTGCGCCTCTGCAGACTTGAGCCTGCACGCCAGTCTGACGTCCTCGCACTCCACCGCCGTGCGGCCCGCGTGCGCCGCGTAGTCTGCGCCTTCGGAAAATACCTCGGCGCAATGAGCGTGCATGAAGGTGAGGAGCTGGTGGAGGACGCCCGGCTCGTAGTCGGTCACACCCATCGAGCGCAGGATCTCGTCGACGGTCGCGGCGTCGCGCGGCGCGCCGGAGCTCGACATGCGCCCACCTCGCCGAGTTGTGGAAGAAAAAATCGACATATGAGTGTGGCGTACGGCTACCGTTCAACCGTCTTTCTTACCGTTCAACCGGTTGGGACATTCCGTCTCCATACCTGGCCGTCGTAACACATGACGCGACTTTGTGGACGCTGCTGAGCAGCGTCACATACTCCTAGACGTATGGTTCTTGACCTGATGGACTATGGCATCAACTACAACACCAACACAAAGGATGCCTGCGCGTGGGACGCGTGGGAGGAGTTCTGCGGCGTGATGAACACCGCGCCGCTGCGGCAAGCGTCGTTCGTGCGAGAGTACCCCGCGCGAGAAAGCAAGCTGCTCGGTCTCTTCGTCCTTTGGATCTATCCCCGGCTGAAACCTCGGAGTCGCGCAGATCGCTGGGCCAAGCCGAGATCCGCCCTCGCCTACCCGCTGGCTATTATCCGCATCTTTCAGCGGTGGCAAGTCGTCCTCCCGAGCATCAAAAACGTGCGCGCGCAAGTTCGCGGACTCCTACGCGTGGCGGTCAATGTCTTCGGGCTGGGGTTTCTCGCGCCGCGACGCAAGGAGCCTTTCACCATGGACATGCTGCGCGCGGTCTGCGCCATCCCGAATGGCGCTCGCGTCGGCGCGCACACGTGGCACGCCGAGTCGCCTATCACGATCCTCGTCACAGATCTGATGTGCTTTCTGCTGCGGACGGGGTTCCGTCCGTGTGTGATCAGTGTCTACGGATGGGGTGTCTTTGGCTCACGCCAGGGCGCTCGTTGCTCCTCCGTCTCTTTGTATCTTCCATACTGCGTTTATCAGAAGACCAGTGTGGGCACCCAATTGCAAGTTCCAAGTACGATTCTGAGGGAGGGTGTAAATGACCCCCCCCCCCAATGAACACACCAGAGACCAGTGAGGGAGGGCGAGACGATCGAGGGGTCCCGTACCATGCGGAATCGACCCTATCCAGTGCTCAAGTGCTCAAGGATGTAGAGTGTAGAGCGCTGTAGAGCTGTAGAGATGTAGAGCGCTCTGGAGCGCTGTAGAGCAATGTAGAGTTGTAGAGCTCTACATCCGCCGCGTGACGAGGCGGGTGCGTAGAGCGATGTAGAGGCGCTCTACAACGTGAAATCTCTACAACAAACTCTACATCATAAGCGGCGAACGAGGCACGGTCGCTCTCCGGCATGAGGCGCGTTGCACTTGCCAGTGCTGCCCTGGCCTTCTGTCTGCCCGCCCAATGGGTGGGAGGTGCCTCTGCTGCTGTGGCATGCCTCACGGCTGCGACTGGCCGGCGCCTCGGCGCGTCAGCTCGGGCTCGGCGTAGTGATAGTGGCCAGCGCAACTCGCCTGGACTCAACGCTCAGCCAGGAGCTCCCGCACGCGCTGGCGCGAGTCATGGCGCATGCAACGCGTCTGAATGCTCGCCTCGCCTCGCGCAAATGCGACCGTCCTCGCAGCCGATAGTCCACCGCCTGCTAAAGAAGCACAGCGACGAATGCGGCACCGGCGACGCATGGCAGGCTGGTCATGATGCAGTCATAGGGTGTTGTGTGCCGTCAGAGTGACTCTCTGTGTGTTAGGGATAGTCAGGGCCGTCCATCAGAGCTCTAGTAAGCTCGGACACACCCCATTAGTGCGACTCGACCTCTTTGAGTCACTGCCTTCCCGGCGGGTTGGCTGTAGAGCCTCTACAACAAACTCTACAGCAAAATCGCGCTCTACATCGCTCTACAACGCACCCGCCTCGTCACGCGGCGGATGTAGAGCTCTACAGCTCTCTCTACAGCGCTCCAGAGTGCTCTACATCTCTACATACAGCTCTCAGCGCTCTACAGCGCTCTCCAGCGCTCTACATCTCTACAGCTCTACAGCGCTCTACACTCTACATCCTCTACTCGAGTACACCCTCCCTCAGATTGCGCGGCGCGGCCCGAGATCGCGCACCTCGGCACTCGGCGAGGACCGAGGTGGATGGGTTGGGAGCGAGGGGGCGGAAGTGATCAGTGCGGTAGATCGGTCAGCTCGGGGCGCGTGAGCCGGACTTGTGAGCCGGACGGCTTTCATTTCTCTCTGCGTTCTTGCACATACATGGATGGAGTGCAAGATACTCGTTCTGTTGCCATCCCAAACTGTCACTCCCCTTTCTCCCGGCCGGGGTGGGGCGCGCGCGGGGGCGGCGGGTGTGCGGGATGTCTGTGGGCCCGAGAGCGATATGCCATGTCCGCCTTGCGATTGTTTCTAACACTAGCAGGTTGGCTCGCTAGTCGCTCGCCGGCCCGCGCAGCACGCGCGGGCCTTTTTTGTGGTCGGATGTTGGTCGTCTCGAATTTGATCGTGGGCAGGGCGTGAGAAAGCTGGACAGCTCGGTCGATGCGAGCCACCAGCTCGTGAGCGACGGGCGCGACGGGTTCCTCGGCGTAGGCTTGGGCGTGGTGAGCAGCGCCGGCGAGAGAGGGACGGCATGCGGCTCCCAAACGAGCCGCACGGGCTTCATCTGGGCCGCCGAGGCCACCTCCTTGGTCGCGGTGGCGGGCGTGAAGGCGAGGTGGGCCGAGGCAAGCGCTGAACGTGCCGTGCCGCCTTGCGCCCCTGAGGAGGGACGAGTGTGTGGGGTGCCACGGGCGGGGGGGAGCGGTGAGAGGAGAGCGGTGGGCACCCCCACGAGGGGCTGCGCTGACGCCGCCTGCCACCCCACGCACGCCACTGACGCTGTGGGGGCGGCACGATCGAACGCGCTGGTCGGGCGGGCCGTCTGAGTCGCCCAAGCGGTGCTCTGCCGGCCGGTGGACGCGAGGGTGGCCCAAGAGGGCTCAAAGTACGGAGCCGATACCCGGCCGTCCCGGACGCCTGGCACGCGGGCCAATGGTCCAGCCGTCCTGTGCATGGCTGGAGCGAAGGAGGGAGAGCTCAGGAGGGCGACGGGGCAGGGAAGGGGGCGATGCGATGCGGCGAGGTCTAATCGGCGGCGTGGAGAGAGGAGGTGCCAAAAGGCGACTATAGAGAGGCCTCTACGGGTGATATAGTGCGCCATGCCGGCGGGAGAGGTCTCTCACCGCCCCCCGGGCCGTCTCGAAGGGCCGTGCAGCCCACGCCACGAGGCGCTGCTGGCGGGAGCCTGGAAGGACTTGGCCTCGTTGCACCGCGCCGCGTTGATTCGCGACCACCGTCGGCCGCGGACGGCGTCGGCGTGGCGGCCGCGGGCGCTCGCGAGACGCGCCGCTCTGCGCTGGTTCGGTTCGTTCGACTCGTTGTGCCGCCGCACGCCCGGCGGCCGCGGGTCCCAGAAGTGGTTGCGCGGGCCTCTTCCTTTCGGCCGCGGGACGGCGTCGGGCACGTCGTCGGTCGCAACAGCGGCGCGGCGAGCCGCGGCACGTCGTTGCTGGCGCTGGTGGTTTGAGGTCGGCATCGTCCAGAGCTCGGTCGACGAGCCGGCTCGTGCGACAGCCAGCCGCTCTGGAACAAGGCTCGCGCTGGGCGCGTACGGCCTCAATTCGCGCCATTCTTCTTTCTGCCTAGCCGCCCTGGACCGGCTGCACGCGTGCGCGAGCGGTGGACCGTTCGCGACGCTCGGCGGCTCCGCCACCGGCTCGCGACGCCTGCGCTTGGCGCTCAGGCGCGAGAGCGGCACATGTCTCCCTCTCTCGGCGCCGCATCTCGCCGCTTCCGAGGCCCCCACTCGTGCACGCGGAGTCGGGAGAGCCGTCCCCGCCGCGCAGGTCGTCTCGGGCGCGCGGAGTTTTGCCTCGGTCTTCCGGCGCGCTACTATTTCGAGGACGTGTATGTTGCCCGAGCCGCCACCGCCGCGTGGCGTGATTCGCCCTCGACGTGCCCGCGGACCGAACTCAATCTCGTTCGGATGGGTGGTGGGGCGAATCGCATTGTGCTCGGCCGAAGCTCGCGCTAATCTGCCGCGCGAGTGAGCCACGCCCTTTGCGCCGGTCTCCTCGACCAGGAGACCGCGACGCCGCGACGAAGGACCCGCGCTGGCCGAGGACAGCGCATCTCGGCCGCTGCTTACGCGTTCTGCTCTTTGACGGCACGGCAGGCTATTCGCCAGCCGACCCGGGGCTGCCGAGCCGCCCTCGGGCTTTCGCAACGGACATCACTCGCCCGCTTCTGCGCCCACCACGTCCCTCTCTGAGTCTATGAGCTGGGAGCTTGACGTACTGGGCGCCGGCGACTCGGGAGGCCGGCCTCCAGGGCGCACACTCACGACTCAGAGAGCGGAATGTCGGCGGTCAGCAGCGAGTCTCAGACCCCGAGACCGGCCGCCTGTCATGTTCATGACTTTCATGTGACATGTCGTCGGACGTCAGAGACAAAGACTCACGATATAACTGAGAGGCGATAACTGAGACGAACTCGGCCATTTTCAAATGTACTTACATAAACCTTTCCCGAGCGTCCGGTCATTGCGCACTCTCGACGAATTGGCGCACACGGCGGCGGCTGCGCACTATCCACGAGTGATGTGTCCAGGGCGGGACGTGCGAGGTGTGACAGTGCGAGCGGCCCCGCGCTCTGCCCCTCCCGGTTTGGCAAACTGGCTCCACGGGCAAACGACCCGTCACCGCTCCTCGCAAGCTGCCACACTGCACCGCACTGGATTCTGTTCGCACAAACCTCCACGAGCAGGACTGCATCGCGCCGCATTTTGGCGTGGGAAGCTTCTGGGCAAGGGTGAGAAAAAGCGCGAGGAAGTACGAGACGGCGAATCAGCCTGGGGGGAATGACGCAGACGGACCGTGTCCGCAGTGTCAAGCAGGCTCGGGCCCAGCACCCCTTCCCACTCCAACTGTTTGTGATTTTCGCGAGCGAGCTCATTTTGTCGCCTACGCAACTGCGGCGAGAGAGGTGGAGAGAGCGCGAGGAACTTGACCGGAGCGAGGCCTCCGACGCGGCCGGTCACTGGCATCGCCTCTCTGGAGCCTCGACGCCGCTCGGCGGCACGGCAGCAGCAGGAGCACCGCCGAGCGCGGCCGCTCGCCGAGCGCGCCTCCGAGGCCGCCGCGGCAGCCGCGAGCGCGTCGAGGCCGGCTCGTACGCGACGGCGTCGCCCAGCTGGACGGCGCGGACCGGATGGACATCAAGAGCGGGTCGGGAGGAGGGCTCAGTATCGAGAACTGCAGGGCTGCAGCTGGCGAGCTCGGCGCCCTATGAGCTCGGCCTGTTCCAGCGCTGCACGAGCCGGTAGAGCTTCAGCTGGTCGGGTGCCATGTTTGTGCGGAAAGTGGCAAATATATCTCTTATGATAGGTGAAAAGAAATCTTGTCGCCGATTGTGCCGTCGCGCCGTCCTCCGCGGCACGGGAGTCGCCTAGGCGGCTCCAGTGGTGTACCTGTGTTAGTGCCAGTGCGCGCCAGTCCCGTGCCCAGTGTTGTGCGAGGGCCGTCCGAATGCTCTCCCGACGTGTCGCACAGACCAACTTTGATCCCGGCCGTGGCGACGCTCTGCGCGCCTGCGTCGCCAGCTTGCTCGACTTGCCTCTCGCCCAGACGCCAGACTTTCTGAACGCCGCGGGAGGCGACTACTGGCGGTCGATGGTGTCGCACGGCGCCGCGCTCGGCCTCGCACCAATCAAGGTCGCGCTCGGCGCCGACGGCAAGCTGCCGAACCCGTCCGTCGAGGGCGGCCTCTGCATTTTACGCGGCACGTCGCCCCGTGGCGCGCACGGGCACGTCATCGTCGCCGCCGTCGGCCGTGACGGTCTGCGAGAGCTGGCCGTGGCAGGGATCGCCACAGCGTCCGCTGACGCGTCGGCGTCTCGGCTGCAGGCGTCACTCTCGATCCCGTCCACGACCCGCACCCCTCCGGACACATGCTCCTCCCGCCGTACACCTGGGCCGCCTTTTACGCATCGCCCTGCCCCGCCGCCGCCCGCTCGGCGGCGACCGCCGCCACGAGCAGCATCGCCGCCGGCAGCGCCGCCAGCAGCGGCAGCGGCGCCGAGGCGAGCGGCAGCGGCGGGGCGGCCGCCACCATCCTCTCGCGGCTCGCTCCGGCGCTCTGCGCGGCCGGATTCGAGGTGCAGGCGCCGCTGCTGGTCCGCTGGTACAACGAGCACCCAAAGGTGACTCCGCTCGGCGTGGCGCACCACCTCGACGCCGATGGCGACACGCTCGCGCTTCTGGTCGGCAACTCGCGCACGCTCTGGCGCCCCTTTGTGCGGTGGGTGGGCGAGCGGCTGGCGGAGGACGAGAACTACCTCGCGCGCCACCCCGACGCTCTCGACGCATACGCGCGCCACGCCGTCTCCACCCTCCTCCGCGCTCTCGACGGCGTGCCCGGCCTCGACGCGGCGCCGTCGGTCGTCTTCGCGGACGAGACGCTCGAGACGCACGGCCGCTGCGTCTCGGTCGCCACCGCGGCGCACGTCGCGGGCCTGGCCTTCTACGACGCCTCGCTGCAGCGCTCGCTCCACAAGGCGCTCGGCCAATGAATTTATGTAATCAATTCTAAATCGATGTCTCAATCAATCTCGCTCCACAAGGCGCTCGGCCCGTGGATCGCGTACCGCGCGGTGATCGTCTTTTCTGGCGTCACTGCGCCGCGCTTGCCGCGGCCGCCGGAGCCGACCAACCCGCTCTCACCCGCAGAGGCGCAGCGCGTCCTCGCCATCCAGCAGGAGAAAAAAGAGACCGCCGCCCCCGCGCACCGCGAGACTCTCGCACCCTCATCTCGCACCCTCAGACCAGCCATTGGCCTCCCCGCCCTCCCCTCGCCTCTGGAGGCCATGACCTCCGCCCCTTCCCCCGCCGCCCCCACCTCCCCGCCCCCGCCCCTTCCCTCTCCGGGGCAGGACTGCTTTCTTCGGTGGGACGACTCGGACGAGCAGGCCAACTGGGGGCGGCTGCGCTCGATCGTCGACGCGTTTGAGATTGGGCGCGAGCACCGGTACGAGCACGAGATGATGCAGTTCCACTACGAGCCGGACGCGCACAGGCGGCTCGAGGCGCTCCGCCGTACCGCTCTCTGCGCGCGCGGCCCCGGCGACGGCGGCGCGGCGGCGCGGCGAGCCGCGCTGTCGTGTGACGCGCGGACCGGGGGCGCCGGCGGGCTGCCGGCGGGGACGCAGACAGCTGTGAGCGCCTTTGACCAGGGTCAACCGGCCGAGACGCAGACGGCAGCGGCGGAGCCGGGCCAGCAGGCACAGACGCAGACCTTCCTCGCGACGGGTGAGGAGGCGACGCAGACGGCGCTGCAGCGCACGGCCGAAGCGGGCGTCCAGCACCGCCCGGTGCTCGCGAACCAGGTGTGAGGGGGGGGGGGGGGGCAGCCGTGTCTCTCAATTTGTTACACGCCGGCGCGCGGACCCTCTCTGCTTTCCTTTTTTTGTTTTATGTCTATCGGGGAAAAGTAATGCAGGCCAATTGTCGCTGTGATGACGAAGAGGTGGTTCTCAGACTTGAACAACAACCGGGTCTTTCCAGTGGATCAAGGCACGAGCGAGTCCAACACGCACATTTTGTCCCGGGCGGCGTAAAGCCGTAGAGCCGTAGGCGTAGCCGTAGTGGACCCCCCAGCCCCTTGGACGTTGGAGTGTGAACAGTATAGCCCTCCGGTCTACTAGAAGGTCCGCAGGACTGGAGCGAAAAAAAGCAAGCCCGGGGGGCGAGTGCGTAGGACCTTGCTAGGACGCGAGACCTTTTTAAAGAACCGAAACGCCGATATCCAGGAAATATCCCAACGCGGTACGGCTCTACCCCCCCCCCCCCCCCAAAGCCCACACTGCAAAGAAACTGTGAGACAGTCATGCTCTTTGCTTCTAGGTTCTACTCTGTGAGCGTTCGGTTCAGCGCGCCTTGTCAGGGCCTGCCTCGAGGGTGAGCATCTTCATCAGCACCGTCTTGCCAGGCAGCACCTGCGGTCGTGCGGACGGGCTTGCCGGAGCGCGGAGGCGTGGCAGCGGCGGCGGGCAGGGTGTCGCACCGCTCGGGCCCATGGTGGATGACGCTTGCTCAGATATAGAAAAGACGCCAGGCCCCCAGGGCAGCAGCAGCCTCGAGCAGGCAAGAGCTTTCGCAATACAATACATGTACAACTCCATGTAGAGGCTTTCATGAGCAGCCGCGACGACAGGTGCGACGTCGAACGCACCCCCCCACGAGCTGCAAGTGAGTGAGCGCGCACACACACAGTCCCGCCGAGCGCGCGACGAGCCCCCTCAAGCCTCATGCCCGTGCCCGCACCTCGCCTTTCTGACGTGACTGTCTCCTGACCATCATCTCGCGGCCCCGTGTGATTCGCGCGTCTCTCAACGCATGTCAACACAGGGTACGGGATCGCCAAGCAGGTAGCGCCGCTCCTAACTATGGCCAAAGACCTCCAACGGCCAATCTGAGAACGCGTGGTCCGTGGACCCTGCCCTTTAGCGCCGACACGTGAGACGAGACCCCCTCCACCACTGCCGCACCGCCCTCGCCGAGAGTGTCTGATTCACAACGCTCGGCAACCGGGCATCGCCCCGGGACGTAATAGCACCTTCACAGCCGAACGATGCGAGACGCAAGTCCACCAAGCTCGGCAATCCAACGGCCAGACAGCTGGGCCAGAGCGGTATTTTGGTTTTCAAAAGTTTTTTTGCCTGCTCCAACGCTCCTGCTCCAACGATGTGGTCGTTCAAGCGGCACGCAGCCCTGCCCGGCACAACCGGGTTAGTGGCGCACGGCACCCGAGGCGCTTCTGTGCTCGCGACGTGCCCGCGCTGCGCGTCGGTCGCGACCTACGCGCCGGCGCTCGGCGCACCCAAGTCCAAGATGGAGTTGATCGTTGCTTCCCTTTCGCGAGGCGGTGCGGACTGCCGGAGGCCTGTGTCTCCCCTCTGCCCGTGCGACTTTCGCTAAGTCCCTCAAAGTGAAGACTCTGAGTAGGAACCTATGAACGTACCCAAAGTAGACGCCGTGACCGGCTCGGGCGACACCAGCCGCTCTGGAACAAGGCTCCGTGAACAATGCAAATCACGCCGCTGGCGCCGGAGATTTCGGACCGCATCCGCGCCGCCACGGCCGTCCCGACCTTTTCTCGGGCGCTCGAGGAGCTCGTCTTCAACTCTCTCGACGCCGGCGCCACCGAGATTGTGGCGTCGGTGAACGTGCAGGCGCTGTCGCTCAGCGTGCGCGACAACGGGCGCGGCATGGACAGGCTCGCCCTGTCGGTGGTGGGAACCAGCGCCGCCACCTCAAAGATTCGATCGCTGGAGGAGCTGCGCGGCGGCGTGCACACCTTTGGCTTCCGAGGCGAGGCGCTCCACGCCCTCTCGACGGTCGCGTTGGTGGAGATTGTCAGCCGCTGCGTCGACCCGCCGGCGGCGCCCTCGCTGGTCACGGTGCTGCAGCACGGCCAGCGCACGCAGCCGGGCCCCGCCGCGGAGGCGCGCGCGCCAGGCACGACTGTCTCGGTGAGAAACATGTTCTCCAACCGGGCCGTGGCGCGCAAGAGGCACCAGCGGCCGAGCGCCGCCGGCGCAGAACTCTCCCTCCTCGTTGCAAGGATGACGCGCCTCGCTGTGGCGAGTCCGGGCGTCGCCTTCCGGCTCCACGACGCGTCGCGCGGCGTAACGCTCGTGACCAAGGGGCGGGCCGCATCTCCGCTCGCGGCCTTTCGGCAGCTGCTGCTTTGCGGCTCCCACGAGGAGCAGCCGCGGCTCGCAGAGCTCAGCTTCGACGACGGTCGATACAGCCTCCACGGCCACCTGTCGGTGCTCTGCAACGGAGGCCGCATCCGCGATGCGCAGCTGCTGTCGCTCAACGGCCGCCCTCTCGAGCGCACCAGCGAGCTTCACCGCCTGATCGAGGCGTCGTACGCCAGGCTTCACCGACGGCTCGCGGGCCAAATGTCGTCACCCGGCAGCGCGCCTGCCGTCTTTTGCATATCTCTGACCTGCTGCCCGTCGCGGTACGACGCGGCGTTCCACAAGGAGAAGTCCGAGGTGATGTTCTACGATCTGGCCGCAGTCCGCAACGCGCTGCTCGGGGCGCTGACCAGCTTCTTCTGCCGCGAGGCTAGCGCACTCGACCCGCGTGACATCGCAGCGGAGCTGGTTTGCCTCGCAGCAGGTGCGCGCGACGCGAGCGACGACGCGCCACGCGAGGTGCGCGATGGCACACACGGCGAGCGGCGAGACGAGGCGGTCGACGAGGCGGTCGACGAGACAGAGGGGGAGGGAGGAGGGCTGGTGGGAGCCACCAGCTACGAGGCGGAGCCAGGAGCGAGAGGGAGCGACCATGGTCAGTCGGCGTCCGTCGAGGCCGACCGGCACGAGCTGCGAGAGGCGGGACGCGCCGGGTACGAGCTCCAGGAGGACCGATCGACTGGTGGGGCGCGCGCGTCGCTAGCCCGCGCGCGGCACCACCCGGCCGTGCTGCTCGCAGCGTTGGAGAGCCCGGCCACCCCACCGCCACCGTCACCGCTCGAGTGCCAGCCGCCAGCGCGCAAAGTCGACCACGAGCGGCAGCAACGGCAGCCTCTGGCGACGCCGCCACCTCTCGGCCCCTCTTCTTCGGGCAACTGGCTTTCGTCCCCGAGGCCTTCTGCGGCGGGCCGCAGCAAGCGCCCCCTCGACGAAGCGCCTAAAGAGGAGTGGCTGGGGCAAGAGGGGCGCTGGGAGGGGCAGGAGGCGGGGCGAGAGGCGGGGCAAGGGGGGGGGAGGGACGGCGTCGGGCCATCCCTCGGAGGAGCCGTCCACGCCGCTGAGGGACCCGCGCCAGGGCTGCTGGCGGGGGCACACGGTTTGCCCCATCCCGCTCCCGCTCATACCGCCGCCCAAGACGGAGGCGACGGTCTCTTTGGCGGCGAGGGAGACGAGGCTGGCATCGCTCGCGGGCTCGTCTCCGCGGCCTTTGGCAACCTTGTCGACAGCCGGCCGAGCCGCCGCCGGCCGGTGCGCCGCGGGCTCCCGTTCCACCAGCGGCTTTCTGCAGCGCCGAGCCTTGCAGCTGCGCCCGAGCCGACGGAGAGCAGGATCACCAAGGACGACCTCTCGCGGCTCGTCGCCATCGGACAGATCGACCGCCGCTTCGTGGCCGCGTGCATCCCTCCCCGCGATGGCGGCGGCGCGCGGCTCTGCCTCGTCGACCAGCACGCGGCGGACGAGCGCGTGCAGCTCGAGCTGCTGCAGGCGAGGACGATCTCGCCGCAAGGCGGCCCTCTGCCTGGCGCCGTGGCGCGGCGCCGGCTGCACCCGCCCCGCGCCGTGGCGCTGCCCTCGCACGAGGGCGCGGCCCTCAGTCAGGCGGCGCCGTCCGCCCGCGCTTGGGGCTGGGAGCTCGAGGGCGTCGGCGTGGGAGACACGCACCTCCGCGCCGTCCCCGTGCTGCTCGGCGTCGAGCTCGGAGACGGGGCGCTGCTCGAGTACCTGCGCCTGATCGCAGAGACGGGCTGCCCGGCGCAGCCTCCGCCCCAGGTGCACCGAATCCTCGCCTCCAAGGCGTGCCGAAGGGCAATCATGTTTGGGGACATGCTCGACGCTACGCAGTGCCAGGCGCCATACCTCCCGTCATCCCCGACGCCGGTCGTTTTTCTCCACTTCTCAGATGGAACTCGCGGCCCACGTAGGCCCTGCTCACCAAGCTCGCTGGGTGCGCGATGCCGTTCTTTTGCGCGCACGGACGGCCATCCATCGCGCCCATGCTGCAGCTGCCCACCGCCGACAGCCCGCCGCGGATGCTGGTGCGCGACAGGAATGATTAGGAGGTGGGACGAAGGGGGGTTCGTTGTGTGAGGAGAGGCGCCGCTCGCCCTCTCCGGAGCGATGGCGCGGCGCGGCGCGCGCAGGAGCTCACACGCACGGCCGGCGGGCCGGGCCTGACGGGGAGCGTCCTCTCCCGCCGTCCGCGCGGCTCGATTGGGGGGTCCGGCGGTGGGCCGCTCGTGGTGGCCGAGTGCCGCGCTGTCTGTGTGGGCCCGCGCGCCTCAGCAGAGCGCGTAGCTTGCCACCGACTCTGGCCTGCGGTTTTTTTGTTTCGGCGCTCCAACCCGCCGTGGAACATGAACACATATGCACACCGGGGCACACAGGCCCCACGCACAGGCACAGACAGCCACTCGCCACTCCCCAGGCCACAGCACACAGACACGCAGGCCACAGCACACAGACACGCATGAGGGCGCATCGGTGGTGCAACCGAGATATGACGCCGTCGGGCCGTCGAGTGCTTGAGTGATTGAGAATGCGACCAGTGCCTGCATAGAACGAAAAAGCTGGGAGGAGGACAGAACCGAGCAAAGTGCCGGGACTCCCCGCTTTCTTTCTTTGGCTAGTTTATGAAACAACCGCGAGGCCAGAAAGAATTTAACAGAACAACTCTCTCACAGCAGAAAGAAAGAAAACACGCAACACAAGGAAAGAAAGAACACATACAATCCAAGGGAGAAAGAAAGAAAGAAAATAGAGAACCCAAGGGAGGGATGGGAGGACGGCACACGGGATTTTAAGGGGAGGAGTGTGGTGCTAGCCGTCGCCCACCCACCCTTGCATGGGCGTCTGCCTCTTCCTATCTCTCTTCGCAGTCTCTCGCCAATTCTCGCAGCGACCTTCATGCCGCGCCTCGCGGTCTTCTCACCTCTCGTCGTTCTCTCTCCTGCCGCTTCATCCTCTGACCCATCGCTCTCCTCGGCCTCGTTCTGCGACGCCGCCGCTGCCTGCCGAGCCCTTGCTCTCGCGGCTTCTCTCGCGTCTAAAATTCTTTTCCCTGAGGGGGTCGCCGGGGGGGATGGGATGATGGGGATGGTCTTTTAGGCGAGCATTACGGTGGCTCGCGGATTCGACTGTCTTTGTTTGTTGTGTTGTCTTTGGTCCCCCCGGTCGTGCCAACCTTTATGAGGACGACGGCGCCTTTTAAGGGTCCGTCGCCGGCTGTGCCTTTTTTTCGAACCTGTGTGCTGTGCGAGAGAGTTGGAATTCTCTTCCCAGGGAGCCGTCGTAAAACTAGGGAAAATTCTTTTCCCTAGTGCCTCGCCGTCCTCGCAGGACCGCAGGAGTCGCTTAGGCGGCTCCCGTGGTGTACCTGTGTTAGTGCCAGTGCGCGCCAGTCCCGTGCCCAGCGTCGTGCGCGGGCTTGTTTAAATTCTTTTCCGTTTTTTAAATTCTTCAGCTAAATTCTTTTCCCTTCCCTCCAAATCGGCCCGGGGCCGCGACAACCAATTTCTGTTGGCTCACCGCCCCGGATGCCTCCGCCATCGCCGCGACAGGCGGCGCTCGCGTCCGACATGTACGATTGCGTCTGTCACATCCTCGCGCTGGAGCCGCAGTGGGTCGCCGACGCTCTCGAGGCTGCCGTCCGGGCGATGCACGAGCGCGTTGGCAGAGCGTACAGGAGAGACCTCTACCTCAAGCAGCTCAAGCAGGTGGCAATCTGCCCGCCGCAGCTCGCGGCCTCGGCGGTGTGCAAGCTCAAGCCGCACGTGGGTGCCATGGTTCGAGAGGACTGGCCGCACTACACGCCCGAGCAGCGCGGTCGCCTGCAGAGCCTCAGGAAGGCTGCCGAGGCGCCTGCGGAGCCTGTGAAGCACCCGCCTGAGAGGCGCATGCCAATGGAACAGCCGGCGGGGAAGCCAGCGGGGCGCCAGCCGGCGGGGCGCCCGCCCGCGACTCGCCAGCCTGCGGGACGCCCGCCCGCGACTCGCCAGCCTGCGGGACGCCAGTCCGCGACTCGCCAGCCCGCGACACGCCAGCCCTTGCCGGATGCCGGCGGCCGCGGCGCCACTGCAGCGCCTCGCATCGAGTCGACGGAGGCGTACCACGCCGGGAAGAGGCGCGCGGAGCAGCGTCCGATTCCCACCATTGTGCCGTCCACCCCCTCGACTGCCCTTTCGCAGGCGCTTCCGCGAGCGGTACAGGCGATACCGGCAGCTCGATGTGGCCCTCGCCGCCCTCACGGCGAGCGGGCGGGCCGGCGCGGGGAGAGGGAGGCGCCTCGTGGGTGGGTGCCGAGCAGTCGGCCGCGCCCCTCTGCGCAGGCGCTCTTCACTGGCCTTGACGACAAGGTTCGCGGGGCGTCGTGCGAGGACGCGAGGCGAGAGGCCGAGGCGCGGCTCGTCGAGGCCTTCCGCGCGAAGAAGCGCTCGATGCTGCAGCAGACGCAAGAGTACCGCGCGCTGCACGTCGAGCTCAAGCGGCTCAAGGCGGCCGTCAACGGCTATGTGGAGAGGGCGCCGAAGACGGCCGTGGCGCTCTGAGACAGCCTCGCGGTCACGCCGCCCTCATGCGTGTCCGGGTGTCGTGTGTTGTGGGCCGGTGTGCATATGTGGTTCATATGTCCACGGAGGGGGCTGGGAGGCCGAAACAAAAAACCGTGCCCCGGGGCCCCAGAGTGAAGAGCTGGAGGTGGCAAGCTACGCGCTCTGCTGAGGCGCGCGGGCCCACACAGACAGCGCGGCACTCAGCCACCATGAGCGGCCCACCGCCGGACCCCCCAATCGAGCCGCGCGGACGGCGGGAGAGGACGCTCCCCGTCAGGCCCGGCCCGCCGGCCGTGCGTGTGAGCTCCTGCGCGCGCCAGAGAGTCGCCGAGCGCCGCAGCACCGGCTGACACGCCGCGACCCCGGCGGCGCAGGTGCGCGCCTGCAGCACGATGGCAGCTTACGGCGGCTACTACACACGGCAGGAGCAAGAGGACGCGATGGCGGCGCGGATCGACAACCCCAACCGCGTCGGCTCTGGCTTTATCAACCTGGGGCCGCAGCAGCGGGCGCCCGCCGTGGCCAACACGAACTGGCAGACCGGGTCGCTGCTCGGCGGCGGGCCTGGCGTCGCCCACGCCGCGCCTCCGGGCGTGTCAGACATCTGGAACAACGCGCCGCAACCGCCGCAACCGCCGCCGCGCGCGCCGCCGCCGCCCGCGCCTATGGGGATGCCTCCGGGCATGGGAGCGGGCGGCTTCGGGCGGACCGCAGCGGAGCAGGCCAACCTGGGTCTGGGCTTTGAGAACTTGAGCATGGGCGGCGGCGCCGGCAGCGCCGGCGCTCCGTACCCCGGTGCGCTCGGCGTCGGGCTAGGCGAGGTTCCGCCTCGCGCGCCCGCGCCGCAGGCCGCGGCGCTGATGAGCCTGCTACAGACGCCGACGCCGAACCCGACGCCGGCCGCACTCAACTCGGCCTTCACGATGGGCAACGGCGGCCACTCGTCGCGCGCGTTTGCCAACCCGGCGATACCGCAAGCCGTGCCGCCCGTGCAGCAGTTGCAGCCCAACGGCGTCCACTCTGCAGCCTTCCCTGCGGGCGCCTTTGCGCCACCGGTGGCCCAGCAGGTCACGCGACCACAGCCCGGCCCGCCTCGCAACCTGCATTCGGCGGCAGACTACGCCGCCGCGGCGCAGACCTACAAGCCGCCCGTGCCGCCGCGCAACTCGAGCCAGGCGGTGGTGAGCGTGTCGCGCGTGCCCGAGGCGTCTAAGTCGCAGCCGAGCCAGCCGGCCAAGGAGGAGTGGGAGTGCCCGCGATGCACCTTCTTGAACAACATTGCGCTGCGCGAGTGCGAGATGTGTGGCTTTGAGCGGGTGGGGAAGGACGAGGCGCCGGCGCAGAGCCGTTCCGAGGACGACGGCTGGCGCACGGCCACCCCCGCAGTGCGCAAGTCGGCGCCGGTCCCCAACCAGGCCAACTCGCAGCCGGGTAAGTCCAAGGCGCAGAGCAAGAACGAGAAGCGGCGCGCCAAGAAGCGGGGCGACCACTAACTGTGCGACGCGCTTGCGGGGGTTCGGGGGGAGCGGATGAGCTTTCACCAGTCTCGCTGCACCGGGCAGCCGTGGAGAGAGGGGGGGGAGGGAGGGGCGGCGTTTGCATCCATTCCCCGCGCGGTGTCGGCTCTTGCTGGCCAGCGGCTGTGCTCCGCGGGCGGCAGCCGCCGCTGAGCGCTGGGGGGTAGGTGTGAGCCCATCCCTCTCTCGTCCCGTCTGACCTCTGGGCAACGGCCGTGGTCAAAACGTTCGTTGGCTTTTGTTGCGAATTTTATGAGCATGCTCTCTCAGAAAACTGGCCTCAGAAGCATGCACAACACACACCCTGGAGCGCTACAGCGCATCCCGCTCTGGCGAAACATCCAATGGCAATGCTACTCTACGGGAAAAGTAGACTACTATGTTCAATCCCCCCTCCGGGTGATGCCAGGGCAGCAAAACGGGCTACGGGTGGTGCCATGCAGCCAGCCTGACCCCCTAGAGCCGCCCGGCACCACCGCACCGGTGCGAGGCGTGATCGTGCTGCTTGGGGTACATTGTTGTTTTCATGGGCTCGAATGCGGTGTGAAAATGGCGCTCCGAGGTGCCGATTTTGCACGCGAGTGCGAGGTTCGAGCTCTCGTGCTCCGTCCACAGGCTGCGAGCCGTCGAGTGCTCGCTTCGCACTTTCCATTGGGTCCGTTGGCGCATATCGGGCGCCTCGCAGGCACGCCGTCCCCGCGTCTCTGTGGAGGAGATGCGTCACCCGGTTGCACTCAAATCGCAGCCGAACGCCATATCGCTCCGTGTGCCCCACCGGTGGCTAGCCTGCCGCCACCACTTCTTCGCACTTTCCATCAGATGTCTGGGCGCGGGGCGGATGCCTCGCCGGCAGCCGAGGTGCTCTCTCCTCGGATCCTTTGCGTCACCCGCAAAAAGTTCTTCGGAAGCCACTGCCGTCTGGGCACTCCACCAGCCCTCCTCGCCTTTTGAGGCTGGGATTGGTGTCGCCCGTGGCATCTGCGCCGGTCGAGAGCTTCCACGTCGCTCATGCGCATCAGGGCGAGCGAAACGCTCGCCCTCGGACCGGTTGCCTCTGTAGAAGCGCCCGCTACTGTGGCACCACGCTGTGTCCCTCTCTCAAAGAGGGTGTGTGTGACGATACGTTCCTTCTAATCTATACCCGTGCCGAAAATCACACGCACACACATCTGAATCACACACACATCTGAAGACAACTATCTGAATCACACGTCGGTCTAGGTCAACATCTCAAAGTCCGAGTCTGTGTCCTCGGCAGGCTCCTGCTCCGCCGCTGCGCCAAAGGCGGTCAGCGTTGCGGAGCCTGTGTGCGGCAGTTGGCGCTGGACATAGGCTAGACGTAACAGCGTGCGCACGTCGTTTCGGCGCTGTGCGACGAAGGCGTTGTTTTTTGCCTTCGCCGTCTTCATCGCCGTGCAAGTCCGCCGCATGCCGTTGAGCGGGGTGATCTCCTCACGCCTGCGGGGGCGGCGCGACACCGGTCAGCCTTATCGCAGGCATGCACACACACACACAGGGAGAGCGCACCCGCGAAGGTACTCGCTGAAGGAGCGAGTCAGGTCGCTCCTCACGTAGTCGACAGCCACCTCCGCGACAAAGTCCACCCAGAGCGCGCACTCGTGAGTGCAAGACTGCAGCTGCACATCCACCACCTCCAGCGCCCAGCCGGCGGCAGGCCCGGGGCTCCGGTGGAAGCAAGACGCGATGCCCGAGTCGATTGCGCCGCCATAGGGCTCGTGGTAGAGCACCCGTCTCTGGTCGACGAAGAAGAGGAGCTGGTGCCAGTGCCCGCCAAACTCGCTGCCGTCGGTAAAGCGCTGCATGACCAGCTTGCGCTCCGTCGGTGCCTCGCCCGCGAACAGCTTCGCCACCCACCCGGTGGGGGCTCCCGATTTGAAGCGGTTGAAGAGCGATCCGGCGCGAATCGTCATCCCCGAGATCGGCGCCCTCGCCTGCACGTCCTGGCTGTCGGCCCACGGTGAGAGGTCCTGCATGTTATGCACAATGATGTTATGCACGCGTGCGATATCGTCGTCCGAGATGTCGAACAGGAGCGTGGCGCCATCCCGAGCGAGCGACGCAGCGCCGCGCATCGAGATTGAGCGCTCCGTACCGCTTTTGTGGCGGTACAAGTACACGGCCTTGCGCAGGGCGGCCGAGTAACGATTACCCGTCATGTTTTGACGCAGCGCGAACTCGATGCGATGGCGTGGCCGGCCGCGCTGCGGCCGGCGCGCCTCCGCTGCCCGCACCTCCGCCGCGCGCTGCCACAGGCCGAGGAGCGAGTCGGCCTCTGTCGGCTCCACCTTGCCGAGCACGCCGGGCAGGTGGAGCGAGAAGAGCTTCACGTCGTCGATCGCCTGCAGGGCGGCCCGCTGCAACAGCGGAGTGTTGAGCGACGCCTGCAAGACGTCGAGGCTGTAGAGGCCCGGGAGCGTCGGCACGTCGCTGGGCTCGTACACCAGCAGCAGCTGCGAGCGAAACGCTACGCCGAGGGAGCGGCCGGAGCGGCCCTGTACCTCTGGCCGCATGACGAATTCGCACATCATCAACTGAATGAATGCACCCCCGCCAAAGTGTCGCAGCGGGTTCGAGAGCTTCAGCGCCAGTTCTCGAACGAGCCTCGTCGTTGCCGCCGCGTGCAGCCGCTGCCGCCGCCGCTCCTCCTCGCGCAGCCCTACGACTTGCAAGTCGAGCCGGGCTTGGGCACGCAGCTCGCGAGGCGTCGGCACGCCTGATGTTTGCGTCCCGGTTGTCGCTGTAATCGCTTCGCGAGCGGCGGCACGGTGGCCAACCTCCTCCAGCTCGAGGCGTCCGATGTCTGCCACCAGCGTGAGCACGCTTGCTTGCTGCTGCTGCTGCTGCTGCGCAGGCTCCGCTGGAGCACTGCTCAGAGAGGGAGGTTCCTCGTCAACCTCCATGCGATCTCCGTTCGAGGCCGCAGCCGACGAGCCGCCGACGAGCCGCTGCGGCGCTGCACGGGAGAGCGATCCTCGGCGTCCGTGCTCTCTCTGGTTGTAGATCCCGTCGCGGCGGCCCTCGTCGCTCGTGCTATGCAGCTCCATGGCCTCGCCGAGGACGTCGCCAACCGAAGCATGCCGCGGCGCTCTCAGGTTCTTTGCGACGCCGACTCTGCGCGAGCCAGCACGGCTTTGCGGCCGCGAGGACGTTGCACTCGGCGAGGGCGCCTGTTGTGACGAGATCGGAAGCGTGAGATAGCGACGACTGCGCAGGCACAGAGTCGCAAACTGGCGGTACCGAGCGGCGATCTGGTCCTGGCCTGGAGCCGGGACGGACTCCTTGGCCGCTTTTGCGACGCTGTCCCAGGCCTGCGCCCGCTCTTTTCGGCATGGCTCGAGCACGAGACAAGTCGGAAAACCGCGACAACTTCGGCGGGCATTCACAGATTTTTACCACCTCGGAAGCAACGCCTGTGTGTTCACCGGTGCTAGAGAGTGTCGAAAAGGAGTCCACACTGCATTCATCGACATCAACGCGCCCCGCTGCGCCGCGCTACTCGCGAGAGCGGGAGGAGATTTGGGGAGATTGTCGGGAGATTTCCAAGATTGTCACCGGGGTGTGCGTGGGTAAGTCGTGCGTCCTACGTGCCAAGGCGATGTGCATGCTAGTCTGGCTCGTCCCAATACGCTCAGGGGGCCGAGAACAGCGCTCTGTCGCGCGCTACTTTCCGTGCTGCTGAGAGAGGCCCGGAGGGGCCCACCACGGCCCACGCTCGCCTCGGAAATGCAAAAAAATGCTCCCAGGCCCCCTCCCGCCCACCCCGCACACCTGCTTGACTACTCCCGAGCCCCACGAGCCGAGGCGAGAAAGTTCGAATTAAAGTGCGGAGTTTGAACATGGTAGTAGACGAGAGAGGTCTCCCTCTCTGTGTATAGACGCTTAGCGCGGGGGCCTTAGCACTCGCTTGCTTTTTTTCGCTCCAGTCCTGCGGATCTTCATTAGTAGACCGCAGGGCTACGAAGCCTTCACACTCCAAGGGGGCTGGGGCCTTAGCTGTATAGACTGTACTGAGTACTCTGATGTTCACGTACTTCACCAGCTCTCCGCCGCGCGGAGAGAGAGCGGAGAGTCCCCCCCCCGCACGGTGACCGGTGCGCGGTGTGTCTCAGAGCTCCTCCACGCAAGACGCGGGGGCAGCAGGCTCGGAGGCGGCGGGCGACGCGGTGACGGCAGGCTCGGAGGCGGCGGGCGACGCGGTGACGGCAGCGGCGAGCTCGGCAGGGGCGGGTTCCGAGGCCGCGGAGGGGGCGGAGGCGGGAGCAGCGGCGGCCTGGGACGCCGCTTTTCGGGGCTTGCCGCCCGCCCGAACCTTTCGCGCCGCGGCGAACTCTGCGGCGGCGGGCGCTCGCACGATCGCGACGAGGCCGGCGGTGCCAGCAGCGGCAACAAAGTCGTGGTGCGGCTCGTTGGGACACCTATGGAGCGGGGAGGGAGAGAGGGGAGCTCAGGGGCAGCACAGTGCAGGGGAGAGAGGTGCCGATCTCAGCGCCGCGCCAGCTGAGGCGCTGCAGCGAGAGGCAGCGGCGAGTGGCCGACGTGTCGAGCTGCCTGCCCTCCCGGTGATTGGCGGCCGACGAGCCGAGGGCCACGAGCAGGGGACGCGCAGCCGCGTCGGAGGAGGCGCCGCTTCCACCGGCCCCACCCTCGCTGCCGCCGCCGACCTCACCCTCGGCGGAGGAGGAGGGCAACGCGGGGGCGGGCAGAGAGAGCTGCAGCAGCGGGCGGCTCTTCAGCTCTGACCCCCCCGCGGCGGCCCTACGATCGACAGGGCGGCAGGTGAGCACGAGACGGGGAGGGAGACGAGCGAGCGCCGCCCCACCCGATGAGCTCCGACTCGGCGTACACATCGACTCTGCCACTCGAGGTTGCGGTGGCGATGCGGTCGCCGCCGGC